>NW_027620177.1:0-13188 GCF_964187855.1 Myxine glutinosa
GACAACCCCCGCCTGTAGGGGCGCATGATTGAGTAGCTTGGAGAGAGAGAGACAAACCCCGCCTGAAGGTGCGCATGATGGAGTAGCTTGGAGAGAGAGAGATCAAAATGCACGGGATTGAAGGACCTATCTTATTTAATTAATGCTACGCAGAGTCAAACTATTGGAAACAGAGCCTTACCTGAAACACATACGAATGAAATAACTAGAGTTCCTATGGTGCCCTACGTGTTGTATATGAACTAATTAGGGTGCGACCTTTAACCTTTGGAAGATGGGAATATTTACAGGGCATTATTTATAATGGATTAATTATTATTTACAAGTGCCGGTTCTGAAAACCGTAGCAATATATATATATATATATATATATATATATATATATATATATATATACACATACATACATATATACATACATATATACATACATATACACATACATATATACATACATATATACATACATATATACATACATATATACATACATATATACATACATATATACATATATATATACACTAGCAGAAGTACCCGGCATTGCCGGGCGGTGGGGAGGAGGGGAGGGGGAAGGGGAGGGGAGGGGAACGGGGGGGGTGGGGAGGGGCGAAGAGGGCGGGGAGGGGAGAAGAGGGGGGGAGGGGAGAAGAGGGGGAGGGGGAGGGGGAGAGGGGAGAAGAGGGGGGGATGGGGAGGGGGATGGGGGGGGGAGGGTGAGGGAGGGGGAGGGGGTGGAGGGGGGAGGGGGGAGGTGGAGGGGAGGGGGGAAGTGGAGGGGAGGGGGGAGAGGAGGAGAGGGGAGAGGGAGGGGGAGGGGGAGGAGAGGGGGAGGGTAGGGGGAGGGGGAAGGGGTAGGGGGAGGGGAAGGGGGAGGGGGAAAAGGGAGGGGGAGGGGGAGGGGAGAAGGGGAGGAGGGGAGGGAGAAGGGGAGAAGGGGAGGAGGGGAGGGGGAAGGGGGAGGGGGAGGGGAGGGGGAGGGGAGGGGGAGGGGGGAGTCAAGTCGTAAGTCATTGTCGTCAATTGAATGTCACATTTACTTTTTATTCCCTGTCAAGTGGCATTGGTCCCGCATTCCGAACCCGGAAGTCGGAAGTCATTGTCGTCAAATAAATGTAGCATGTATGTTTCACTCTCTGTCACATGCCGTTGGTCCCATGTCAATCGGATGAAGTTGAAAAATTAACGTTACGAAGTTTCTTTGGGATGTACTGATTCCGAATATGAAGTTGAAAAATTAACGTTCCGAAATACGCTGATGACGTCATAATTTTTAAACGCGAACTTTTTTTAAATTTAAGGTGTGCTGTAGTTGCTCTGAGACGTACTGATTCCGAATATTCCTTTGGTTTTGCTCTGCGATGAGTAGTTCTCGAGTTATAAGAGGACAAACAAACAAACAAACAAACATAGTTTACTGCTTTATATAAATAGATATATACATATATACATACATAATACACATGTATATATACATAAATATATATGAGGGACACATATATATATATATATATATATATATATATATATATATATATATATATATATATATATATATATATATATATATATATATATATATATATATATATATATATATATGACCAAACTTTACTTCGACATTTAGTTGCTCTCCCTCTCAATAACCACTGTATAGATCAATTATAATTTCAGCTGTTTTGAAATCAATTGCAATTCAGGAGTATATGCATGACGAAAAATAGGAAGTTTTTCTAATTAACACAAAAACAATGTGCCAATTTACAAACAAAGAATAATCTAAAATTTCAGGGAAAATACCGAAGATACAACGTTTTGACATTTAGGGACACATGTGGCCCGTCGGACCTCAAAGGCGTAAACATCAATATTGATGGTAATTACGATAAAGTCAAAATAACTGTGGATCTTGATCAGGTGACCCAACTTGTAAGCAATATAAAGGTCCAAATGGACCATTTCTCCCTTTTTAGTTTCTGTGTGTTCCATGCATTTGGTAGCCTCATCACAAGGTTTTACCTGCAGCTCTTTATTGACAAGCATTTACAAACACAAATTAATAAACAGTACAACTCTAGCCGTGACGTCACGACGTGAAATCCCTGTGCAAGCCGTGCATCCTGGACAAGGCAGACCAGGCTCGGCGCTCCGTGCGCAGAACAATGACGAACAAAGAATCATCAACAAAAACAATTCATGAACCGCAATAACCTCGTCTTCATAAAGTGACTCATGGAGAGAACATATGTCAAGTACAACAATAGCTTGTGTTGGCATTTTTGGAATACATCGTGCAATATGTATAATATTTGTGGGGAAAGGGGCGAATTAGAATGAATAAAACGGTAAATAAAATAAGAAAAAAGTTGCTTCGAGTCCGCACGACGGTAAAAGAATCCCTGAAAAGGTGACCCGTCTGTAGGTATGAGTTTACCTTCCCGAAGTCGACAACGGTCATACCCAGCTAACACAACACCGTTGGGCCAAAGTTAGACATCGCAATTGCAACCAATAGCCAACTTTGGAAAACAGACGTCGCAATTGCAACCAATAGGCAACTTCAGGCCAACGTTGGAAAATAGACGTCGCAATTGCAACCAATAGCCAACTTTGGAAAACAGACGTCGCAATTGCAACCAAAAGGCAACGTCAGGCCAACGTTGGAAAACAGACGTCGCAATTGCAACCAATAGGCAACGTCAAGCCAACGTTGGAAAATAGACGTCGCAATTGCAACCAATAGGCAACGTTACCCCGACGTCAACAATGCGCTTGCGACCAATTGACCAAATGCCAACGTTGGCCCAACGGTGTTGTGTTAGCTGGGTAGCCCCGAGGTCCATCATGGGGAAGTATTTTACCAAACAGTGAGAAATCTCAAAACAAACAACAACAATTAAATCAAAACAGAACCATATATATTAAAACAATTTTACAACACCACAAAGTGCATGGTATTTAAAACAATGCAAACCAAATGGATTATCAATGAACAATGAACTGTACAGGTGTGTGTGTGTGTGTGTGTGTGTGTGTGTGTATGTGTGTGTGTGTGTGTGTGTGTGTGTGTGTGTGTGTGTGTGTGTGTGTGTGTGTGTGTGTGTGTGTGTGTGTGTGTGTGTGTGTGTGTGTGTGTGCATGCGTGTTAAAGTTTATTCCCATTTACAATTTACTCTCCTTCCATCATTTACACCCCTTATAAACTCAGCGGTTAAAGTACTCTAGTCCCTATACCATGCATGGTGTACTCCAGCATCCCATTGCTATCGCTTCCCGAACGTGGACCTCCGCTCTCACCGACCTGTGCTATCTCAAAACTCCAAAGGTGTGATTAGGAAATGAATGAAGTGAAGCCCTGTTCCTGCCCAGAAGTTGATGAGCGCGTCGCATGATTTTAAAAAGGGACTAATATATAAGATAGAATTTTTTTAAAAGGAATGAATATTAATCTAGAAATCATCAGAGTAGCGTTTTTAAGATAAAAAAAATTAAGCAAAAAAGTTGAATTAGAAATCCAATTGACTTTTTAGCCAGGTGGCTGCCTGTGCGTCCTCTATCCCACAATGATGAGCCCAGTGGACCGGCTTTTGTGCTCGTTATTTAGCCGGTAATCTGGATGCACACGTGATCACGATTGCGTATCGACTTTGTACGATAATAATCGATTTGAATCGAAATAACAAACGATACTTGCGTGCGTTTTGGCAACAAGGTATTATTGCGAGTCTGGAAGGAGTATTACGTCGACCGTTTGGAAGGAGTTTTAAGAGACCACGTGGGTTTGAAAGCTTGCCATTGGTGAATCGATTTTATAAATAATTATTCATCCCAGGTAATCGTGTTGTGACTTGCGTGGATTACAGGGTTAAGACTATTTCAAGCACTAACAACAGAGCGAATGAGGCTTTTTGGTGCATGTACATCTTGCACCTGTTGTACATGCCAGATGCCCATGTGCGAGTTATAAGGCATTAGGTAAGGAAACGTCACATGCATTCCGGAGGTAAGGCCACAAGCAATATGACTACATGGTCACGTGATGCCAAGCTTGGAGTGTTACGGCTAGACAACAGTGGCTTCTCGTGTTGATCACGTGGTGATCGGAGAGGTGTAGGTGTGCGGCGATCGCGCACATTTTCAAAGCCAATGTTGGTAGGTAGAGTCGAAGATTCTCGACATGTTTGAGTTCTGAGACCCGACCAAAACCTCGCATTCGACCCGCGTCGTCTTCCCAACTCATTCCGACAGCATTTGTTGCGTCAACCATCATGTGACTCATGAGGGAAGTGTCTGTTGTGGTGGAGAAAGATGGAGATATTATATACAATTCCAGGAATCTCAGTATTACCTTAAAAAGCCTCCGACTCTTAGTAATTGTCAAATGTTTCTGAGGATCTTTCCTTGTGAAATGTAAGGTCCAGCAAAGTCCAAATGCACCTCGCGCATGGAGGAGGCCATTTTGATTGGGGCGTACGATTGACAATGGCGCAAACGATCTACACAAGACGCAAACAATTTCGACCTGCTCTGGGAAGAGCCGAGCGAGACGTCGAGGGAAGAAGTTGGCCTGAGGTGCTTTAAGAGAAGTGAGTGAGCGAGAATGAAAAATGGGGTGGGAGTTGGAGACTAGCTTCGGGGATTCGGGACATTGTGCTATGAGTTGTCCATCCCTCGCGGGTGGTGTTTCGAGTAGATCGCCTCGTCTTCATGAAAATCAGCTCGTTCATGGCGTATCGTGGTGGGAGAACAACTGGAATAACCTGAAAGTGAATGGTGAGAAGAGTTCAGTTACCGGAAGAGCATAAAAATATGTCTATGGATGAAAAAAAAAGTGGCGTTTCACATTCAAACAAAACCAGTTGTTTTCGCTCCACCTGCCGAGCCATTATGATATTGGAGGGAACTATTGGATTGACGTGCTAGTTGTGGGCAGTAGGAATTGGCAATCGGATCCAGATACGGGCACGCGGTGGATTTACCCTTTTGAAAAATATTTCACCGGATCATTAATGTCCATGAGGGAGTTGCGAATACACGAACAACTACCTCAAGGTTTCCTATGAAGGAAATCATGTTCTGTGATGAAAGATCTGGTGGTATTTGACCTTCAGGCCAAAGTCATGATATCGGTGGTGCCTCGAATATTCAAGGGTGACATTATGACGTCATGGGGAGAAACAATCGCCATATTAGAATGGGAATAGGATATGAATGAATATGAATGATCGTTTATAAGGCCATTTTCCCTGCTAGAGCGGGGGTTAGCCTTGCGGGCCCCATGACAATCATGGTTCCCTGTTTGAGGCAATGTTTTTATGGCCGGATGCCCTTCCTGACTCCAACCCTTGGTCACGCTCTTACGATGCGCAGGGATACGGTGTACGTATTCTAAATCGGGGTACACACCGGGATCATTCATCCCAGCAAGCTGGTACTCAATTTGCCGACCTCGGAAGGATGACAGGCTGAGTCAACCCCCCTGGGGTTAATTCACCGATCGACCGGGATTCGAACCCAGGATCCTAGGATCCCAAGCCGGCACCCTAACCGCTAAGCCAACACCAGGCTTCATTGTGCCAGGCACCAGGCACCAGGCTTCATATAATGGGAATAGGATGTCGCCAGATATTTTTGCAAGTTTTTAATCTCCGACTCTTAATCAAACAATTTCAGCTTTTCAAAGTCCATCATTTAAAGAAATTTTGATCTAAAATAGTAACTTCTTGAACAATCAATGACTATGATGATCAATGTAATCAATGCTCATGACACAACTGGAAAAAGAAAGGCTCACCTTGGCACAGCAGAAGGGGTTTGATTCCGCACACCATGGTTCTTTTTATCATTCTCGACACGGGTACCCTGAGTGCACAAACGAATCATGTTCAGATGAGTGTACAGTAATCCACGGAGGAAACCGGTGCTGCATTTCCAGTCGAGAGTCCCAAAGCCATGTTGTTGACGAGGGTGCGTGCACACTCAACAATAGCAGAGGGGAGATTAGATTTGACCTGGTTAAGACTGGCAGGACCCAAACGAGGTTAGGTGGTCAAACCGTGCACAAAATCTGTAGATTGTCCGGGCACCACGATAAGGGTAGACTGAAAAAGCCGTGGGAATTAGACCCAAACCAGAAGATCAAAACATCATGTTTGATTGTTTATAAGGATTACATCATTGTAGAGTTCCAAAGCTGCAGGAAACCATCTCAGTTCGTATCCCAAAAAGAGACATTTGCTTGAATGATACCTTTTATTTATTAATTATTTTTTTACAGGAGCGAGGCTCAAAAAATGTCTTTGAGACACGAATGAAGGGTATTTTTTTTTTTTTTTTACACACTTTTATTTGACTTCATCTGAACTTAATTTGTTTGTCCCATTTCAAATCTTTGAGCGGTTCGTTTTCTACGTTCCATACGTCCTAGAGAGCTCAAATTTGTCCCACGGCCCTCTTTTGTGGTACATTTTCATCTATCAAAATTTAATAGTAATTAAAAAAAGGTTTTAAACTTTAAAAAATGAAATAAAAGTGTAAATAAATAAATAATAATGTAAATAAATAATGGTAAATAAATAATCCTCTCCCACCTCCTTCCCATGCCTCCTCCCCAAGCCCTCTCCCTCCCACAGTTCTCCCGATGTCCCTGCTCTCCATCTTGTTCTCCTGCTCCCTTTATCATATATTTTATGTTTTATGTGTCAGTTTGTCTTTTTGTGATCAATGTTAGCTCTTACACGAGCCTCGATCTTGTATACAAAAAAAAGAAAAAAAAAAAGTGTATAGCCCTAAAACATGTTTTTTCGTTTATTAGTATCCACCCTTGTGCGAATGGTGTTGACAAGCAGGAATGTATCATACTATAGGACATGTGCACACATGTAATCATCACTGCTGACACACAGCCCAAGAAGGGCTGAGCAGTCAAAACAAAAATTCGGGTTAAAAAATAACGTTCTTGTGATTCAGGAAGGAAATGGGCAAAATCTACATTCGATGGTGTATTAAAAAGGCAGGTCATGTGGGGAACGAGGAGCTCACCTCTTTGCGCATCTTATCCATGGCCTGGAAGACCGAGCAGGGAGGTAGACCATGGCAGCGTGCGAGTATTAGAGCTTGGTATAAAGTCACCGCCAGGGTACACCTGTGTAGAGCACATGGCCACAGGAAGGAAAGGGGACATCACGTGATTGGAAACAGTTACACACTTTAACAGACATGGAGATGGATGGGCCAGAAAATGCGAGCACGAAGCGGAAGACACTTACGGTTGCGATAACGTGGAGGCCCCGATGCAGGCGGAAACCGAGCAGTGAGCTTTATGATGGCTCATAATTCTACCGCGTTTGCTGCCGCACTGGGAAAAATGAGTCTTCGAAGAAGTGTCTGAGTTTTAGACGGAATTGTGAATTAATTTTATACATTTAAACATTTTAAACAGGCAGTCTGCAGCCTCCTCACTCTCTGCAGACCTGGACAAAATCACAGACTGGGCAAACAAGTGGAACATGTCTTTCAATCCTGACAAATCTCACACTCTACGATGCCTCTCCGAAAAGACCGACTGGACAACCCTCCCATCTACTTTCTGAATAATCCTCTCCAAGAAATTCTGTCACTCAAGCTTTTAGGTCTCACTATCTGCCATGATCTTTCCTGGGAAAACCACATTTCCAATCTGGCCTCAAAAAACCAGTCGCCGACTGGGCATCCTCCGTCGTGCGAAGTCTTTCCTTGGCACACCTGAGCTCCTCACCACATACAAGGCTTTCATCCGCAGCTCAATGGAGTACTGCTCTCCCCTCTGGGCTGGTGCTCCTGCCTCACACCTAGCTCGTCTTCACGCTGTTGAAACCAAAGCGTTCAGAATCATAGGAATCTCCCGTGATGAAGCTATCTCTGAGGGCCTTTCACTTACTCACCGCAGGCAGGTAGGTGGTCTTTCCGTCTTCTACCGACTCCTCTCCGGCCTTGCTCCCCCAGCTCTCTCTGGGCTCTGTCCCCCAAATATTCCTACAGGTCGCACAAGATCTGCCTGCAACCCTCTTATGGTTAAACTGCCAAAATCAAGACTCTCTGCTCACCTTCACTCCTTCATTCCTCTTTTCTCCCGCCTCTGGAACAAACTCCCTCACTCCCTTCAATCCCTCTCCACCCTCCAGGTCTTTAAAACGGCTGTTCACCACCATCTCTTATCTTCGCCCATCCAAAACCTTGATCTTTTCTACCCCCACTAATTTCACCCCAAATCCACTTTTTTGAGGTGACTTTTGTCTTCTTTCCTGGAAGTCCTTGGTGTCCTTGCGTTTTATACCTATCCTGCCTCCCCTCAGGCCCTCTCCCTCCCACACATCTCCCGATGTCCCTGCTCTCAAATGTTGTGTTTGTGTGCTTCCTCCCCTTCTCTCCCCATCTTGTCGACTGCTCCCCTTTTTATATACTTTGTTTGCTTGTTTGTTTGATTTGTTGCTTTGATAAATGTTAGCTCTTTGACGAGCCTCGACTCTGTATACAAAAAACAAAAACAAACAAAAAAACATCCTTGTGTTTGTGAGGATGAAGCGTTTTGGACTTTTCGTTTTGGGCTGTGTTTGTGAGGAAGTCCACAAACCAAGGATGATGTATTTCAGGCCCAATTATAGTTTCTCCATATTTGGACATCACTGAAGAGCAAATGTCACCTTGTATTTTTAAACTTTAAAAGTTTCTGTTACTGAGATCAGGAATCTTTGTTGGTAACCCACTGGCGCAAAGTGAGAGGCATGGCCAAGGACAGGCCATGGGATTGTATTTCCAGGAGTGTGTGGTTGAGGAGAATGGAAGATAAGGAGGAAAGGAGAGAAAGAGGTGAAGGGGAATATGGGAATATAGGTGAGGCATTCATATTATATATATATATATACTGTATATATATATGAGGCATTCAATAAGTAACCTTAAAATATTTTTCACAACTTGTTCATTGCATGTATGTGTATAACAACTGTGTTATTTTTCAACATAATCTCGATTGCGTTCAGTGCATTTTTCCAGCGCTTTACTAAGGCCTGGATTTCTGTAGAAAAACAAGACCGAAAGTCTAACAGCGGCGTAGCCGGGCTTGTAAAATATTATAAACCACAAACACACATGATTAGCTTTTCAAACAGTCGCTAATGCTGTTTATAACATTAAACAAATAAATTTGGAGGAATCCCGACATCCGTCAGGTAGGTTTTACTTCCAGAACTGAGGGAAGATCTACTGTAATCTAGATTATACCCCACAAGGGTTGGGTACGTACCGTTTTGTTGGAAGAGACGTCACGCTGATGCTTTCAACATTTGATGGTCATTTTAACAATCGGTTTGTTAGTGTTTCACATTGAATGAAAAACGTAAAGGTAGAGCATGGCGATTGTGATATATGACAGGTTTGACGATATGTTCGGTAGTGGTGGCGATACCATCGATTCTTTGTAATCGCGATTACTGATTATACTTTTGCAAGGAGTAATCGAGAGTAATCGACTACTTGGTCTGATTTTTGTCACTGTTTTTTTTGTGTTTTTGGGGGGGGGGGGGGGGGAGGGTTGGTTTTAGGGGGGGGGGGTTCGAGAGACGGGTTGCTGTTTGTTGTTAGAGACGGGGACTAGTTATTTATTGTAATCTTTGAGTTGATTTTTTTTTTTGGGGAGGGTGGTGTCTTTTCGAGTTTATTTTTCAAATCATTGTTACAATCGCAATGCAAAAAATGAAAATGAAGACGAAATCGATTTATTTGCAGCAAGTTTTTATCGACATGTACAATATAGGAACATGACTTTACAAGTTCTCGTTAGCGAACAAATACATGTTGACATGCTTGTCTTTGAGGCGATTTCTCTTCTCTGAAATCAACTCTCCGGCTTTGGAATAAAGTCGCTCCGACGGCACAGATGTTGCTGGTGCGCAGAGATATTTTCTTTGCCAACAGAGGGTATCCAGCGGCGTGTTCTTTCCACCATGCGAGGGGATTTTCTTTCATCCCAATGAGCTTCACTTTCATATAGGAATCTGTTTCCACTGTCGCCTCGGTGAATTGGGTGCGGTGACTTGCAGATGCCTTGGCTTTCTTGCTGAAACGGTGTCAGCAATGAAAGCAAAGATACGAAATGCGAGTGAACTCGGTGTACAATGCAGCGAGAACATAAAATTAATAACAATTTAACTAGCTAAATCTAAAACAAGTACACATACATTCAAAGTACACCGCCCCATGCCAAATAATTAAATATGCTGCAGCGCGGCATTGCCGGGGCGCCTCTGGCGCCCGGCAATACCGCAGTGCAGCTCATTAAGGCTGCATTGGGAGGGAGGGGTGTACACTAATTGATTGATTAATTGTATAATTAAAATCAATAAAAGATTATCACAAAATATTTTCATAATCAATTGGCTAATCGCATAACTAAACCACTAGTGCTTCATCCGAAGATGTATCTTTTAGAAATTTAATTAAATAAGTCATTTATAAAAAATTAAATAATTAATTGATTACTCAATAAATAATTAATCGATTAATCAATAAATAATTAATAGATGAAATGATTAATCAATAAATCAAAAATATCCTTGATAGCCACATCACTTGG
Organism: Myxine glutinosa; assembly: GCF_964187855.1. Taxonomy (NCBI): domain Eukaryota; kingdom Metazoa; phylum Chordata; class Myxini; order Myxiniformes; family Myxinidae; genus Myxine; species Myxine glutinosa. The sequence continues at coordinate 10,613 of NW_027620177.1, forward strand.
TCACTCATGTCCAAATATTAGCTTTCCAGCTCAAAAGGTGCCTGAGATATTGGCCAAATGAGAAAGAAAATAAATAAATGATTAATAATGAAAATAAATAAATAATAATCATAAAAAAATTAAATTATTAATCAATTTGGTCAGAGAACACATAAACTACCACTATTTCATCAGAATCTGTAACTTTAAAAAAAAAAATTTTTTTGTCATTAATCGAATAATTAAATAATTAATCGATTAATTGATTAATTAATAAATCAAAAATATCCTTTGCAGCCAAATCACCTGGTCATTGGCATGTCCAAATATCAGCTTCCTAACTCAAAAGGTGCCTGAGTTAATAATGGTCAGAAGAGAAATGAAATTTAATTAATTAAATAAGTACTTAATTAAACGCTAATAATTAAATAACTCCTCAATTAATTGATTATTCAAAAAACAAAAAATACCGTATTTGACAAAGGACTTGCTCACTACTGTGCCGAAATTTCAGCTTCCTAGCTCAAAGGATGGCTGAGATATCGTCCGGACAACCAAGAAAGAAAACAAACAAGTACACATACATTCAAAGTACACCGCCCCATGCCAAATAATTAAATATGCTGCAGCGCGGCATTGCCGGGGCGCCTCCGGCGCCCGGCAATACCGCAGTGCAGCTCATTGAGGCTGCATTGGGAGGGAGAGGTGTACACTAATTGATTGATTAAGTGTATAATTAAAATCAATAAAAGATTATCACAAAATATTTTCATAATCAATTGGCTAATCGCATAACTAAACCAGTAGTGCTTCATCCGAAGATGTATCTTTTAGAAATTTAATTAAATAAGTCATTTATAAAAAATTAAATAATTAATTGATTACTCAATAAATAATTAATCGATTAATCAATAAATACTTAATAGATGAAATGATTAATCAATAAATCAAAAATATCCTTGATAGCCACATCACTTGGTCACTCATGTCCAAATATTAGCTTCCCAGCTCAAAAGGTGCCTGAGATATTGGCCAAATGAGAAAGAAAATAAATAAATGATTAATAATGAAAATAAATAAATAATAATCATAAAAAAATTAAATTATTAATCAATTTGGTCAGAGAACACATAAACTACCACTATTTCATCAGAATCTGTAACTTAAAAAAAAAAAATTTTTTTGTCATTAATCGAATAATTAAATAATTAATCGATTAATTGATTAATTAATAAATCAAAAAATATCCTTTGCAGCCAAATCACCTGGTCATTGGCATGTCCAAATATCAGCTTCCTAACTCAAAAGGTGCCTGAGTTAATAATGGTCAGAAGATAAATGAAATTTAATTAATTAAATAAGTACTTAATTAAACGCTAATAATTAAATAACTCCTCAATTAATTGATTATTCAAAAAACAAAAAATACCGTATTTGACAAAGGACTTGCTCACTACTGTGCCGAAATTTCAGCTTCCTAGCTCAAAGGATGGCTGAGATATCGTCCGGACAACCAAGAAAGAAAACAAACAAGTACACATACATTCAAAGTACACCGCCCCATGCCAAATAATTAAATATGCTGCAGCGCGGCATTGCCGGGGCGCCTCCGGCGCCCGGCAATACCGCAGTGCAGCTCATTGAGGCTGCATTGGGAGGGAGAGGTGTACACTAATTGATTGATTAATTGTATAATTAAAATCAATAAAAGATTATCACAAAATATTTTCATAATCAATTGGCTAATCGCATAACTAAACCAGTAGTGCTTCATCCGAAGATGTATCTTTTAGAAATTTAATTAAATAAGTCATTTATAAAAAATTAAATAATTAATTGATTACTCAATAAATAATTAATCGATTAATCAATAAATACTTAATAGATGAAATGATTAATCAATAAATCAAAAATATCCTTGATAGCCACATCACTTGGTCACTCATGTCCAAATATTAGCTTCCCAGCTCAAAAGGTGCCTGAGATATTGGCCAAATGAGAAAGAAAATAAATAAATGATTAATAATGAAAATAAATAAATAATAATCATAAAAAAATTAAATTATTAATCAATTTGGTCAGAGAACACATAAACTACCACTATTTCATCAGAATCTGTAACTTTAAAAAAAAAAATTTTTTTGTCATTAATCGAATAATTAAATAATTAATCGATTAATTGATTAATTAATAAATCAAAAATATCCTTTGCAGCCAAATCACCTGGTCATTGGCATGTCCAAATATCAGCTTCCTAACTCAAAAGGTGCTTGAGTTAATAATGGTCAGAAGAGAAATGAAATTTAATTAATTAAATAAGTACTTAATTAAACGCTAATAATTAAATAACTCCTCAATTAATTGATTATTCAAAAAACAAAAAATACCGTATTTGACAAAGGACTTGCTCACTACTGTGCCGAAATTTCAGCTTCCTAGCTCAAAGGATGGCTGAGATATCGCCCGGACAACCAAGAAAGTAAGAAAACAACCAGAGTGAAAACTGAGTACTCTCTTTCAGCGTGCGTCACTGCCGAGCCCCCTTTGGTGCCCGGCAATGACGATTTGCAATGCCTGGAGATGGCATAGGAAAGGAG
>NW_027620178.1:0-13164 GCF_964187855.1 Myxine glutinosa
TAGCCAGAGGTATTCCTGGGGGTGAGGTGGAGAGAGTGCAGTGCAGGGCGAGTGAGGAAGAGAGTTTTTGATAAAGATAGCAACCCCGCCTCCAGGACGAGGCTCAGGTCTATCATACCGGAGGAGGGAGTAGCCCGGGAGAGATACTATGGAATCAGAGACATCATAAAGGAGGAAAGTTTCTGTTAAGCAGATCACGTCTGGTTTGACAGAAGCAACCTGTATGGAGAGATCAGTTAAGTTTGAACGAAGGCCCCGGATGTTTGAGGTCCATACCGTTAATGAAGAGGAAGGGGGAGCATCAGATACAGAACAGGGGGGAGGAGGGGTAGGGTAAGATGTGGAAGAGGTGGAAGAGGTAGGGAGAGCTGTTGAAGGTGTGTCAGAGATTTCAGAATAGCTCGGAGAAAGGGAAGGATGGGGCGGACAAAAGGTTTGATGGTGATTGGGTGAGCCACAATGAGGTGTTATTTGAGGAGGGGGAAGAGCGAGGCAGAAGGTTGGGGGAGATGGAGGTGAGAGTTTGAAGGGGGAAGAAGCGGGGAGGATGCTTTGAGGAGGGGGAGTGAGAGGGGGGAAATTGAGAAGCAATGAGGGTGGGGAGATTTGAAGGGGAGGGGTGAGGGGGGAGTTTGGGAGGGAAGGGACAAGGGGAGGGATTTGAAAGGGATGGGATATGGGGGAGATTTGGTGGGGAGGGGTGAGGCAGGAGTCTAGGAGGGGAGGGGCGAGGGGGCGTCTTGGCGGGGAGGGGTGAGGGGGTAGTTTAGGAGGGAGGGGGCAAGGGGGGAGATTTGAAAGGGATGGGTGATGGGGAAGATTTGGAGGGGAGGGGTGATGGGGAAGATTTGGAGGGGAGGGGTTATGGGGAAGATTTGGAGGGGAGGGGTGAGATTGGATTTTTGAAAGTGTACGATTTATGGGAAACGAACATTTATTGCAAAATGAGTTTCTTGTGACCTTCGAGTTAAAAATACGTTTAAGGACGCTGGATGGAGGATGGAGTGCAGGAGAGTTTAGGGAATGTGGAAAAAAGGCACTATAGGAGATGGATATTTTTTTTGGGATGAATCGATTTGGTGAGCAAGTCGAAAGCAGCCTTTTAAAGAAGAAGAAGAAAAAGGTGTTATAAAATATGACGGAATACATAACTTGAGGGGAAAGTGTAAACATTGAAGGTTAATGAGTGAAAACTATCTGGGGAAATGTGGGAGAAACACGTGGTCGAAGAACGAACGAACGAATAAGAATGAATAAACGAATGAGAACAGAGAAGGGAATTTTTTTTTTTTTTTTTTTTTTTTTTTTTTTGAGTTGAGATTTACACAAGGAAGTAGGCTATGGGTGAAAAGCCTGGGAATACAGAGAACGAAAGTTATTGGAACACAAACGACGGACCGCTGAGAGAAAAACAAAGCCTCAAGGTTGTACAGTGCACACTGTACAAGGCCTCAAGACACGACACGAATTAACACGATTTTCAATACAGGTATGAAAGATTTGCACCGAAAAATCTTCGTCGGGACACAATATACGTACAACACCATAAATAAATACAGTTTTAACGAAAATACAAATGGGAACAATCACTTAACTTCGATTTCAAATCGTTCGCGACGCGGCAAAGGCCTTGCTCGCGACACGGCAAACAGACGATCAATTTATGAAAGATAAACACCGAGAAACAACCAAAGTTGCACACAATAACTTCACACACCGAAAGATAAATACAGTTTCGACAAAATACAATTGTGAACAGACAACTTCGAAAAACGTGGAGACCGTGTGGAGCTTCGAAAATCCCTCCCACCGTCTCCGAGATCTCGCGAGACCTCCCTTTTGTTTATTTTAAAGGTCACATTAACAAAATCTAGAAAAATTTCAACATAATTCCAATGAACTTTTGGTTCTAAGTCATCTTGAAAAGTAAGTTCACCCCCACAAAAAAAAGATTCCATATTAAATGCCAAGTCTGTATATATATATATATATATATATATATATATATATATATATATATATATATATATATATATATATATATATATATATATATATATGTGTATATATATATATATATATATATATATATATATATATATATATATATATATATATATATTGTTGTGGATATGAGAATGTTTTTTTATTTTATTGTTGTGGTAAAATGTTGTTGTAAAAGGTTGTTGTAAAATATCACCCCTCCTCCCTCCGTTTGTGGTTGTATAAAGGTCAAAGGGCGTTCCCGTAGTTAGTCCATAAAACATACATGCAGGACACGATATATCTTTTTTGACAGTTATATCCTTATTATGTGTATTAGTGTAAGGCTGTGTCTTCCATTAATTGAAATACTCCATTGCACCAGTGAAAGAGAATAGATCCCCTTTCCTTCCCATCCCCAAAATCTCCCTTTCCTTCCCATCCCCAAAACCTCCATTTCCATATTACATCCCCTCTCGTCATTGCTGAGCCCTCGATTCACAATCACCTCCCCTCCAATAACCGCCATTGACCATGTGCTTTGAATCGGAGAAGAAGGGCGTGTCTCCACCTCGTCAGAGGGGAGGAGGGGCGTGCCCGCCCGTCGTCATCCAGGGCGGAGCCCGAGGGTCGCGCGACCAACCAGGGCCGAGGTGAGCGCCCCGATGGGCGTGTCCAAAACGCCGGCGGCGTAATCGCTGGAGGCGCTATAAAAGGCGCAAACGGAAGTGAGTAGTGAGTTGGTCACAAGGAGTTGGGCTGAGTCGGTTGCCAGAGGAGGGTCAGTGGTTGCGTTGGTTGCGGTGGTAAGGAGTCGGTGGTCAGTTGGTTGCGGTGAGGAGTCGGTGGTGAGGAGTGAGTGAACCAAGAAAGAGTTGAGGGTTTGGACCAGACGAGTCGGACAAGGCCTGGCAAAGCACGCGACGTACACAGCAGCCAAAACAGCAGCGTGGGGCCTGGCCTGAACGGCGGCTGCTAAATGCGCCGGTTGTGCTGCGGGACCCCCTTTGGACCTCCCTCTCCCTCCAGCCATCCACCTCCTGCTTTTCCACCCTTCTTGTGGACGTGAGTTTGTTCTGTTTGTTCTGTCCTGGGAATAAGTTAAGTCTGTAGATAAGCTAGTATTTGCACTGTGTCACCTGCGTCTTATGTGTTGTAAATAAAACTTGATTGCTCCTTTTTGCTTGTGTGTGTAAATAATAAACCCCATTACTCGTCTGTACGTCTTCTCGTTTTATTCCTTTTTCCTCTTGCATTGCGTCGTTTTTGTCTTTTCCCTCATTGAGCAGCTGTGGTGCGATACGGCCAAGGTTCTGGGTGAATCGGGTGAGTCAGGGATCCTGTAACGGTCGCGGCAATACCAAACCGCTCGGTAACTAACATCTTAATCCGCGATCAGTAACAATATATATATATATAGCAGTAAAGTATGTTTGTTTGTTTGTTTGTTTGTTTGTCCTCTTATAACTCGAGAACTACTCATCGCAGAGCAAAACCAAAGGAATATTCGGAATCAGTACGTCTCATAGCAACTACAGCCCACCTTAAAATTTAAAAAACGTCGCGTTTTAAAATTATGACGTCATCAGCGTATTTCGGAACGTTAATTTTTCAACTTCATATTCGGAATCAGTACGTCCCAGAGAAACTACAGCACATCTTAAATGTTTAAAAAACCTTCGGGTTTTAAAATTATGACGGCATCAGCGTATTTTGTAACGTTAATTTTTCAACTTTGACGACAATGACTTCCGACTTCTGGGTTCGGAATGCGGGACCAATGCCATTTGACAGGGAATAAAAAATAAATGTGACATTCAATTGACGACAATGACTTCCGACTTGACTCCCCCCTCCCCCTCCCCTCCCCCCTCCCCCTCCCCTACCCCTTCCCCCCTACCCCTTCCCCCTACCCCTTCCCCTCCCCCTCCCCTCCCCCTCCCATCCCCTTCCCCCCTCCCCCTCCCAGTCCTCCCCTCCCCCCTCTTCTCCCCTCTCCCCTCCCCTCCCCTCTCCTCCTCCCCCCCTCCCCTCCCCTCTCCTCCTCCCCCTCCCCCCTCCCCCTCTTCTCCCCTCCCCCCTCTTCTCCCCCACCCCTCCCCCCCATTCCCCTCCCCTTCCCCCCTTCCCCCTCCCCCCTTCCCCCTCCCTGCCCCCCTCCCCCCTTTATGGTGTATCGGATTCATATCCGGGGACATGGAAGGCCACTCCATATGCTCTACACCACGGTCAGCAAGAAAGTGTTGGATCATGCGAGCACGATGAGGCCGTGCATTGTCATCTTGGAAGACAAAGTTTCCTCGAAAGGCTGCATGAGCAAATGGAAGCACTGTTTCTTCCAGAATGGCCCCTGTACTTGAACTGGTTCAGGTTTCCATTCAGAACAACCAGGTCAGTTTTGCCCCCTGCATGAAAAGCAGCCCAAACGGTCACCCCACCACCTCCAGCTTCGACTCTTCAAAGACCTTCTTCCAGTCTTCAGTAGTCCACTGGCGGTGCTTCATGGCCCAGGCAAGCCTCTTTTTCTTGTTTTGCCATCTCAGCAATGGCTTTCTTACTGCCACTCGACCTGTCAAACCTTCAGCTCAAAGTCTTCTCTTCACAGTTGAAACTGAGACTTGCTTAATTCGACGAGTGTTAAGCTGTGCTTGAAGCTGTTGTCCTGTGAGCCGCCTATGACGCAAGCTGTTTACTCTCAGGAACTTGTCTTCTGATTCTGTTGTGGCTTTGGTTCTGCCAGACCTCTTCCTGTCAGAGGTTCCTCCAGTTTCCAATATACTACTTCCTGCAGTGCAATATTGTCCATATAATGCTTCAGAGGGTGTAATAACAGTCTGTTGCAATACTGCTTTTATACAGACAGGGGGTTTGTAATCAAGTAATCAGCAGAGGTTGGGACACCTGTCGGAATTGTGTGCATCAACCTTCAAGGGTTAATTTACTTACGTTGCTGCACAACAGCTGTAAGTTGTTAACCCATTACTTGTTCTCTGGAGAATGCCTTTTTTTTTGCAATATACCTGAGCAATTTACATTATTTTCCCGTTTTTGTTAACCAAAACTTTTTTTTTAAACCTCGAGTAGTTTACTGCTTACCTTTGTACCATTTCAGGTTTTTCACTGGACTTTAATTGCTTAAATTTCAATAAAAACTGGAAAAATGGAGGTGTTCTAAAACTTTTGACGGGTGGTATATATATATATATGACTATACATACATACATACATACATACATACATACATATATATATATATATATACTTTTTTCTTTTTTTTACATATCCGATGTCTGTATTTGCTTTGTATCAGTCTCCTCCCAATCCACTGGGCATGTGCATTTTAAAATGGCAGCACATTGATAGCCAGGGCGGTAGGCAGTGCAGGGTCCAAATGGACCGCCACTCCTCGAAGTCATGTTCCCTCTGCATTCTCAGTCTTTCGACCGTCGAGGTACCTTCCCATCAAGCTCATGCAGGATGCTCATGTTCTTCCAATAAGCTCTTCCTGGTTAAACTACCAAAATCTAGGCTTACTGCCAATCTTCACTCTCTTGTTTCTCTTTTCTCTTTTTGTGGAACTGTTTTCAGAATGCATTTCAATCATACACTTCCCTTCAGGGTCTCAATCAGGCAGCAAACAATGTTCTCATATTCATCTTCCATCTCCAACTGCAATATTTTCTACCCCCATTTACTCTACTTAACCTAACCTTTTATTTGCAAGTTACTGTTCGCTCCCCTCCTTTGTTTCATCTATTCCCATTTGTTCATTAAATTGGTTGTTGTATCCAACTGTGGCCTCACTACCCCATTGTCAGTACATTGCATTTGAACATCTGTCACCTCGCTCTTCCCTGAACTGAGATCTTGTATTTAAAACGATCTTGTATTTAATTTTTTCTAAATTTTTTAAAATCAAAGTCTTATTTTTATGTGCCACCAAAAAGACAATGGAATGATATTTTTGATCAATGTGGTACCCAAACACATAGGGTGCCACATAGATCAAGCAATACATGTCCTCGATAATGCAACACATATTCTCTGAAAGTGTGAATGGTAAGTGGATGAAGACTTCACCATCAAATGTCAAGTGGGTTAACTCGCCTTATACCACGCAAATTGGTGGTCATTTTCTGACAGAAGACAACAATTGGCTGACCTATATCCTTGGCAATATATCCAAAATTAATATTTGCAATTAATGCACAGGGACTTTGCTCCAAACTACTTAACATGGAAGGCTCTGCAGAAACAGCATGCAATTTGGCACATTAATGTAAATGGATATATGTTCTGGTCACTGATTCCTGAAAAAAAAAACATAAAAAGCTGTTCTTTAATATGCTGCAAAAATAAATACTGATGCCATTTCAAGGCTTTCATGAGCAACCCTGAAAACGATTATCCATAGCAGGGAGTGTATTTTCACTTTACGTATCAGCTATGATTTGCAAATTTAAACAGCACTCAGTATTAACCAGTATTACTAACCTCCCACATCCCCACCCAAACCACAACAAACAATAAACAATAAATAACAATGTGCCTCGCATAACTGTATAGATCCACATTCAAATGACAAATATTAACTATTTTATGAATGGGCAAAGAACAATGAGATGAAGCTTTTGAAAGAGAAAACATAGCATACTGTTACAGACGCGGTTTTTAGATGTTATTTTACCGAGCGGTTGGTATTACCGCGTCCGAACAGTTACTCCCCAATTAGAACCCGATTCACCCAGAACTTTGGCCGTATCGCACCGCAGCTGCCCAATCTGGGAAAAGACTAAAACGACGAAATGCAAAGAGGAAAAGGAATAAAACGAGAAGACGTACAGACGAGTAATGGGATTTATTATTTACACAAGCAAAAAGGAAGCAGTCACGTTTATTTACAAGCACATAAGACGCAGGTGACACAGTGCAAATTTTAGCTTACCTACAGACTTAATTAAATACCCAGGGACAGAACAAACAAAACAAACTCACGTACACAAGAAGGGTGGAAAGGCAGGAGGTGGATGGCTGGAGGGAGAGGGAGGTCCAAGGGGGTCCTGCAGCTCAACCGGCGCGTTTAGCAGCCGCCGTTCCTTTTCGGCCCTGCTCCAAACCGCCGTTCAGGCCCCAAGTGGCTGTTGGGTGTTGTTGCTGCTGCGGCCTTCGCTGCTTTCCCAGGACTTGTCTGACTCGTTGGTCCAAACCCTCAACTCTTTCTTGGTCCCTCACTCTTTACCACCGACTCCTCACCGCAACCAACACAACCACTGACCACCACCACCGACTCCTCACCGCAACCAACTGACCACCGACTCCACTGACTGACCAAATGACGACTCACTCTCAACCAACTCAGACCAACTCAGCTCTCTCTCACCAAGACCAACTCTGGTGGCAACCGACTCACGACTCACTTCCGTGCGCGCCTTTTTATAGCGCCTCCAGCGATTAAGCCGCCGGCCTTTTTGACACGCCCATCGGGGTGCTCACCTCGGCCCTGGTTGGTCGCGCGACCCTCGGGCTCCGCCCTTGATGACGACGGGCGGGTACGCCCCTCCTCCCCTCTATGACGAGGTGGAGACACGCCTTTCTTCTCCGACCCTGCCTCGTGGTCAATGGCGGTTATTGGAGGGGAGGTAATTGCTAATCGAGGGCTCAGCAATGACGAGAGGGGATGTAATATGGGCAATCGAGGCTCGGCAATGACGAAAGGGGATGTGAAGGAAATGGGGATTTTGGGGATGGGGATGAAAGGGGATCTATTCTCTTTCACTGGTGCAATGGAGTACTTCAATTAATGGGAGACACAGCCTTACCCTAGAACACAGAATAAGAGATAACTATCAACAGGGGTATTCTATTACTTGGCTGATGTGTATGCTTGTGGACTAATTATGGGATGCCCTTTCACCTTTACACAGCTCCGGAGGTAGGGGGGGCGAAGAATAAACAATAATAATAATCATACAGCACACAATCAAAAAAAATACAGTCCTCATCTCCGCAACAATACGATTATCAGGCCTGGAAACATGGAACAGGAGCTAAAACAAAGGAAACACACGAGGAGAGTCACAGCACAGGAGAAAACACATCAAGAGAATCACAGCTTGGACATTCAGAACTGAATCAAGGATGCTCACATGGACACGCCCATGTGGGATAGAGAATCTGTATCATGCTGATGAAGGCCAAGAAACCCAAAACATGTGTGCACAAATGATGCTCCCCTGGGTGAGATGTCTGCCAAAAATTGAGGATAGGTATTTGTCATATCAGCAAAGTTGCAGCTTGCCCCATAAGGGGCAGCAGTGAGCAGCGCCTGCCCTGCCAGCCTGACATAACCCTGAGAACCTGTGCTGTGTATGTACAGTATATGTTTGTGTATATTTATATATTTACATCCATATATATATATATATATATATGCATATACAGTGCATTTAAAAAGAATTCAGACCCGTTCACTTTTTTCACATTTTGTTATGTTGCAGCTTTATGCTGAAATCGTTTAAATTCATTTTTTCCCTCATCAATCTACACTCAATACCCCATAATGACAAAGAGAAAACAGGTTTTTCGAAAGTTTTGCAAATTTATTAAAAAGAAAAAACTGAAATATCACATTGACATAAGTATTCAGACCCTTAACTCAGTACTTAGTTGAAGCACCTTTGGCAGTGATTACAGCCTCGAGTCTTCTTGGGTATGACACGACCAGCTTTGCACACCTTGGTTTGGGGATTTTCTGCCATTCTTCACTGCAGATCCTCTCAAGCTATGTCAGGTTGGATGGGGACCGTCAGTGGACAGCCATTTTCTGGTCTCTCCAGGGATGTTCGATTGGTTTCAAGTCAGGGCTATGGCTGGGCCACTCAATGACCTTCACAGAGTTGTCCCTAAGCCACTCCTGCATTGTCTTGGCTGTGTGCATAGAGTCATTGTCCTGTTGGAAGGTGAACCTTCAGACCAGTCTGAGGTCCTGAGCGCTCTGTTTCAGGTTTTCATTAAGAATATATCTGTACTTTGCTCTGTTCATTGTTCCCTCAACCCTGACCAGTCCCCCAGGCCCTGCTGCTGAAAAACACCCCCACAGCATGATGCTGCCACCACCATGCTTCACCGTTGGGATGGTATTAGGCAGGTGAGGAGCGGTGCCTGGTTTCCTCCAGACATGACGCTTAGAATTGAGGCCAAACAGTTCCATCTTGGTTTCATCAGACCACAGAATCTTGTTTCTCACAGTCTGAGAGTCCTATCCGTGCTTTTTTGCAAACTCCAAGCAGGCTTTCATGTGTCTTTCACTGAGGAGAGGCTTCCGTCTGGACACTCTGCCATTAAGCCAGATCGGTGGAGTGTTGCAGTGATGGTTGTCTTTCTGGAAGATTCTTCCATCTCCACACAGGATCTCTGGAGCTCAGCCAGAGTGACCATCGGGTTCTTGGTCACCTCTCTTACCAAGGCCCTTCTCCCCATATTGCTCAGTTTGGCCGGGCGGCCAGCTCGAGGAAGAGTCCTGGTTGTTCCAAACTTCTTCCATTTAAGAATTATGGAGGCCACTGTGCTCTTGGGAACCTTCAATGGAGCAGAAATTTTTTTGTAGGCTTCCCCAGATCTGTGCCTCGACACAATTCTGTCTCTGAGCTCTGCAGGCAGTTCCTTCGACCTCATGGCTTGGTTTTTGCTCTGATATGCATTGTCAGCTGTGACACCTTATATAGACAGGTGTGTGCCTTTCCAAATCATATCCAATCAATTGAATTTACCACACGTGGACTCCTATCAAGGTGTAGAAACATCTCAAAGATGATCAAGAGAAATGGGAGGCACCTGAGCTAAATTTCAAGTGTCATCGCAAAGGGTCTGAATACTTACGTCAATGTGATATTTATTTTTTTCTTTTTAATATATCTACAAAACTATCTAAAATTCTGTTTTCTCTTTGTCATTATGGGGTATTGAGTGTAGATTGATGAGGGAAAAAATGAATTTAAACGATTTCAGCACAAGGCTGCAATATAACACAATGTGAAAAAAGGGAAGGGGTCTGAATACTTTTTAAATGCACTGTATATATATATATATATATATATATATATATATATATATATATATATATATATATATATATATATATATATATATATATATATACTGTATATATATATACTGTATATATATATATATATATATATATATATATATATATATATATATATATATATATATATATATATATATATATATATATATATATATATATATATATATATATATATATATACTGTATATATATATATATATATATATATATACTGTATATATATATATATATATATATATATATATACTGTATATATATATATATATATATATATATATACTGTATATATATATATATATATATATATATATATATATATATATATATATATATATATATATATATATATATATATATATATATATACTGTATATATATATATATATATATATATATATATATATATATACAGTCACGTGAAAAAGTAAGTACACCCCATGTAAAGTTTTGACTTTTTCAACATATTTCAACATGCAGCTGTTTGATCTTCATTTCAAAAATATTGATAGTATAGATAAAGGTGATATAATATAACAAATATCATGAAACATTTACATTTTGTAGTCCATTGTATAATTTAAATAAACATAAATGCAAATTTCACATGTGGAAAAAGTAAGTACACCCCTACATTTATCACTCCTTCAAATACCGAAAATTAGAATCAGGTGCACCAGCTCAGGTGCAAATGATTAGAACATCGTTAGAGAGGATCTTGGAGGAACCTGTCTTATTTAAACCTCAGACATTTAGTTTGGTTTGTTCTTTGTTGTTGAAGTGTGCGGCGTCACCATGCCTAGATCAAAAGAGCTCTCTGAGGCCTTCAGAAAGAAGCTTATGGATGCCTACGAGTCTGGGATGGGATTTTAAAAGATCTCCAAACAATTTGAAATCAATCAATCGACTGTCCAGAAGATCATCTACAAGTGGAGAAGATTCCAAACAACTGCCAACTTGTTCAGGCCAGGCCGCCCCAGCAAGTTCAGCTCGAGAGCAGACCGCAAGATGCTGAAAGAAGTCTCTAAGAACCCCAGAATGTCATCACGGGACCTACAGGTAGCTCTTGCTACTGTTGATGTCAAAGTGCACGAGTCGACCATTAGAAAGAGGCTGCACAAATTTGATCTACATGGGAGGTGTGCCAGGAGGAAACCTTTGCTGTCCAGAAAGAACATCAGGGCAAGACTAAAGTTTGCCAATGAACACCAAGGGAAATGCCAGCACTTCTGGAACAATGTGCTCTGGACATATGAGTCAAAGGTAGAGCTATTTGGCCACAGTACCAGAAGACATGTTTGGCGAAAACCAAAGACAGCATTTGACCAAAAGAACCTGATACCAACTGTAAAGCATGGAGGTGGAAATATTATGTTTTGGGGCAGCTTTGCTCCACCAGGGTCTGGGCAGCTCACCATCATAGAATCCACGATGAATTCTTCATTGTACCAGAGGGTGCTTGAGGATAATGTGAGGCCATCTGTCGGAAAGTTGAAGCTCAACCGAAGGTGGACCTTGCAACATGACAATGACCCTAAACATACCAGTAAATCCACCAAGGAATGGCTGAAAAGAAAGAAATGGAGGGTTCTGGAATGGCCAAGTCAAAGCCCGGATCTAAATTCCATCGAGATGTTGTGGGGGGATTTGAAACGAGCTGTGCATGCAAGAAACCCCTCAAACATTGCACAGGTGAAAGAATTCTGCATGGAGGAGTGGGCAAAAATTTCTCCCAGTCGATGTCTGAGACTGGTAGACAGTTATAAGAAACGCCTACTTGAGGTTGTTTCTGCCAAAGGGGGCAATACCACCTATGAGAGCCAAGGGTGTACTAACTTTTTCCACATGCGAAATTTGCATTTATGTTTATTTAAATTATACAATGGACTACAAAATGTAAATGCTTCATGATATTTGTTATATTATATCACCTTTATCTATCAATATTGTTGAAATGAAGATCAAATAGCTGTATGTTGAAATATGCTGAAAAAGTCAAAACTTTACATGGGGTGTAGTTACTTTTTCACGTGACTGTATATATATATATATATATATATATATATATATATATATATATATATATATATATATATATATATATATATAAAACACAGTTTGTGTGTGTGTGTGTGTGTGTGTGTGTAATGTTACCGATAGACTCCTAAACGGAGAGGCTCACGAACTTGATATTTGGCACAAACATGGCCATTGAGCCTGGTACGAACATGGTCGACCTAAAAATTTATTTCATAATATTTTTTAACCATATTTTTACCTCCGCATTTCAGCGAGGAATATTATGACCGGAATGGCAGAGCAGCGCGCTGATTCGCTCAGAGCGATCACGTGATGTTCCAAGTTTGCCGCCATAATCTTACAGTTATGCGTTCGCACGTAATTCAGTTTTTTCACATTTCAGCGAGGAACATTGCCATTCACACCACATAGGTTTTTTTTTTCTTTCATCTTTAGATCCATATTTTTAGCCATAATGTAGCGAATGTAGCGTAACGTAGCGTAGCTAACGTAGCGTTAACATAACGTAGCGATCCTTGCTCAGGATCTTCGTCAGGTTCGCGAGCGAGTTAGCCAAAACGTAAAAGTGAAAATATATCGAATTTTTTATTCATATTTACCTCAGCGCATTTTAGCGAGGAACATTATACACGGAATCTCAGCTGGTCGCAGAGCAGCGTGCTGATTCGCTTAGAGCAATCACGTGATGTTCCAACTTTGCCGCCATAATCTCACAGTTATGCATTCGCACGTAATTCAGTTTTTTCACATTTCAGCGAGGAACATTGCCATTCACACCACATAGGTTTTTTTTCACTTTCATCTGATATTTGTGATTTATTTCAAACAAACTGTATTTCCCATCTACACGGCCATGTATTCCTATTAACGTTATGTAAAGTACATAAATTGTGTGGATTACATCATTTGTGGATGTGATCAATTGCCAGTAACCATCTATATCCCTCCACTCCCCTTCCCTCCTCCCCCTCCCTCCCGCTCCCCCTCCCTTTCCCCCCTCCCCTCCCTTTCCCCCCTCCCCTCCCCCTACCCCATCC
>NW_027620179.1:0-13156 GCF_964187855.1 Myxine glutinosa
AACCCCCCCCCCCCCTCTATTTACATGAAATGGTTTGGTTCATTCGCAAAGCCAAAGCGAACGGCTTGCGAGTACGGTAGAACCCCCCCCCCCCCCCCTCTATTTACATGAAATGGTTTGGTCCATTCGCAAAGCCAAAGCGAACGGCGAACGGCTAAATCGGCATAGCTCGGTAACTACTTCTCCGATTAATTTCAAACCTTGAAAAGGCACATCCTCGGGTCCCCAGCAATATACCTGGCAAGTTTCAAGTATATCGGACCGGTAGTTGTCGAGAAACAGCGGTCACAGACAAACACACACACACACACACACACACACACACACAGACACACAGAGATTACTGGAATTATAGATAGATAGATAGATTACTAGCAGAAGTACCCGGCATTGCCGGGCGGGGAGGGGAGGGGAGGGCAGGAGGGGGAGGGGAGGGGAGGAGGAGGGGGGAGGGGAGGGGAGGAGGGGAGGAGGGGAGAGGGGAGGGGAGGAGAAGGGAAGGGAGGGGAGGGGAGGGGAGGGGAGGAGGGGGGAGGGGAGGGGAGGAGGGGGGAGGGGAGGGGAGGAGGGGGGGAGGGGAGGGGAGGGGTGGAGGGGGGAGGGGAGGGGAGGAGGGGGGGAGGGGAGGGGAGGAGGGGGGGAGGGGAGGGGAGGAGGAGGGGAGGGGAGGGGAGGGGAGGGGAGGAGGGGGGAGGGGAGGAGGGGGGAGGGGAGGGAAGGGGAGGAGGGGGAGGGGAGGGAAGGGGAGGAGGGGGGAGGGGAGGGGAGGGGAGGGGAGGAGGGGGGGAGGAGAGGGGAGGGGAGGAGGGGGGAGGGGAGGGGAGGAGGGGGGGAGGAGAGGGGAGGAGGGGGGAGGAGGGGGGAGGGGAGGGGAGGAGGGGGGGGAAGGGAGGGGAGGAGGAGGGAGGGGAGGGGGAGGGGAGGAGGAGGGAGGGGAGGGGAGGAGGGGGGAGGAAGGGGGAGGGGAGGGGAGGAGGGGGGAGGAAGGGGGAGGGGAGGGGAGGAGGGGGGAGGAAGGGGGAGGGGAGGGGAGGAGGGGGGAGGAAGGGGGAGGGTAGGGGAGGAGGGGGGAGGAAGGGGGAGGAAGGGGGTGGGGAGGGGAGGAGGGGGGCGGGGAGGGGAGGGGAGGAGGGGGGGCGGGGAGGGGAGGAGGGGGGAGGGGAGGGGAGGAGGGGGGAGGAAGGGGGAGGGGAGGGGAGGAGGGGGGAGGGGAGGGGAGGAGGGGGGAGGGGAGGGGAGGAGGGGGGAGGGGAGGGGAGGGGAGGAGGGGGAGGGGAGGGGAGGAGGGGGGAGGGGAGGGGAGGGGAGGAGGGGGGAGGGGGAGGGGAGGGGAGGGGAGGAGGGGGGAGGGGAGGGGAGGGGGGAGGAGGGGGGAGGAGGGGGGAGGGGAGGGGAGGAGAGGGGAGGGGAGGAGGGGGGAGGGGAGGGGAGAAGAGGGGAGGAGGGGGGAGGGGAGGGGAGAAGAGGGGAGGGAGGGGAGAAGAGGGGAGGGAGGGGAGGGGAGAGGAGGGGAGGGGAGAAGAGTGAGGGAGGGGAGGGGAGAAGAGGGGAGGAGGGGGGAGGGGAGGGGAGGAGGGGGGAGGGGAGGGGAGAAGAGGGGAGGAGGGGGGAGGGGAGGGGAGAAGAGGGGAGGAGGGGGGAGGAGGGGGGAGGGGAGGGGGAGGAGGGGGGAGGAGGGGGAGGGGAGGGGAGGAGGGGGGAGGGGAGGAGGGGGGAGGAGGGGTGAGGGGAGGAGGGGGGAGGAGGGGGGGAGGGGAGAGAGGGGGGAGGGGAGAGAGGGGGGGAGGGGGGAGGGGAGAAGAGGGGGGAGGGGGGTGGGGAGAAGAGGGGGGAGGGGGGAGGGGAGAGAGGGGGGAGGGGGGAGGGGAGAAGAGGGGGGAGGGGGAGGGGAGAAGAGGGGGGAGGGGGAGGGGAGAAGAGGGGGGAGGGGGAGGGGAGAAGAGGGGGGAGGGGGGAGGGGAGAGAGGGGGAGGGGGAGGGGGGAGGGGAGAAGAGGGGGGAGGGGGAGGGGTGAAGAGGGGGGAGGGGGAGTGGAGAAGAGGGGGGAGGGGGGAGGGGAGAAGAGGGGGGAGGGGAGAAGAGGGGGGGAGGGGAGAAGAGGGGAGGAGGGGAGAGAGGGGGGGAGGGGAGAAGAGGGGGGAGGGGAGAAGAGGGGGGAGGGGTGAAGAGGGGGGGAGGGGAGAAGAGGGGGGAGGGGAGAAGAGGGGGAGGGGAGAGAGGGGGAGGGGAGAAGAGGGGGGGAGGGGAGAAGGGGGGAGGGGAGAAGAGGGGGGGGAGGGGAGGGGAGGGGAGAAGAGGGGGGGGAGGGGAGAAGAGGGGGAGGGGGAGGGGAGAGTGGGGGAGGGGGAGTGGGGGAGTTGGGGGGGAGGGGGTGGGGGAGGGATGGGAGGGGGAGGGGTGGGAGGGGGGAGGGGGTGAGGGATGGGAGGGGGGAGGGTGAGGGATGGGAGGTGGAGGGGGAGGGGGAGGGCCAGTCAACAATGACGTTGCAGTTCTCATGGTCGGAGAGCAGCACAACAATCGCGACATCATCCTGCATCTTCGAAAGAGCACGAAGCGGATTTTGGAGACTCACCGATCCTGTGACCCACGTCCTCCAGTACCGGCGTTGCCGGGCGGGGGAAGGGAGACCCGCACATTCCCAACCCGTACATTCGCCCTCTCGACTGAAGCTCGTATTCGATTCGCATTCGAAATCGAAAGGGGAAATCCTTCGTATTCGAATTCGTAAACACGAAATATGAATTAAAATTTAATTCATATCACACAAAATCGACACAAAACACGGTCGCATAAAGGTGAAAAAACGCAATGGCTTTTCGCCCTGAATTACGTGCAAACGTGTGACGTGTGACGGGATGGAACATCACGTGAACGCTCTGAGCGAATCAGCGAGCTGCTCGCACCGGCTGAGATTAGCGGGTACTTCGCTGAAATGCGCTGAGGTAAATATGAATAAAAAAATATGGATCTCGTCAAATATTGTTTCGGCCATGTTCGTCCCAGGCTCAATGGCCATGTCTATGCCAAATATCAAGCACGTGAGCCTCTCCGTTTCGGAGTCTATTGGTAACATTACACACACACACATACACACACACACACACACACACACACACACACACACAAACACACAAACTGTGTTTTATATATATAGATTACCAACTCACGGTCTGAGGTACTAGCGATTCAAGAGATATCCATTTTTTTATGGCACATTGGAGAAGCCAATGCGAGGTTTCTTCTTCCTCAGCTTGTCACAACTCTGTCAAATGCTATCGATTTTAAAAAGTCAGAATTTGACCAAATCTGTTTTATTCGTTTGTTAATATACCTCAGCTATTGACAAATCTTAAATTAGAATTTTATTTGAGGTTAAAATGACCGCGACAGGTCGTGTCCAACGATGCTTTCAGTCTGTACATGTGATAAATAATTAAATCCGCACACCTGATGCCTCTTCTTCTTCACGCAATAACAACTTCTAGCTTCCAGATCGTACGTCCAATCATCTTGAAATTTTGCATACTTGTTACTCTTCATGACTTCTACCACAGTATGAAGTTTCACGTCGATCATGGAAGTGGTTCAAGAGATATCCATTTTTAAAAATATTTTCGTTTAATTAACGATATCTACCAAACCACGTGAGCTATCGCAAATTCCAAAAGGACATTTTAGTAGACTGACATGCGGAACAGATCTGTGAAGTTTCCCCTCGATTGGATCACAAATGAGGGAGGAGCTAGGTTTTAAATGTTTGTGCTTAAAAACGTCATAACTCTGAAACCATGTGACGCGTGACGTCATGCTCGCTGACTTCTTTGTTCGTCATGGGTATGCGATTCTGCCTGCAAAGTTTGGCCTCGATCTGTTCAGCCGTTGCAGAGAAAAAGGGGTTTTCGTGTTTTCACGAAAAACAGTATGGCGCCAGAACCACGTGACCTGTGACGTCATGATTACCATTAAAATATTCTGCAGACCGAGTCCCTCCTATGGTGAAAATTTGATCTCAATCGGTCCTATTATTGCAGAGAAAATCTTTTTTAAAGGAAATTAAAACCTCAAATGGCACTGAGTTAAGCATCATCAGAATTATCAGAATTCCCAAAGTTCAAAGTGCCATAACTTTATCAAAAATGATCGAAACGTTGTGAAGTTCGAACTTGATCTGTAACATATCATGAGGAAACGATGTGCCAAGTTTGAAATCATTAGCATTAAGCGTTTAGAAAAAAAGTCCGGAAAACTGTTCTTTGCGTGACGGACTGACAGACTGACGGACTGACGGACGGAGGGACGGCGTGCAAACCTATAGTCCCCTCCGGTGTACATCGGTAGGGGACTAATAAATGATGACTTTACAGAAGATCTGAGCTTTACAATGCTCCAAGCAATACATCTGATCACCTATGAGCTCTTCCTGTTTGATTTCCTCTCTTCATTTCCACAAGTATGGACATTTCCCACAACATTTGTTCAAATTTAATAGTGGAAAGACTAAGTGATCAGGTGTGAGACAGGAAATGAAATGTTGCATATTTTAAGTGGTAAGGAAAAGGTGATCTGGGATAGAGTTCTGTTTTTTTCTCTCTACAAGAGCAAGGCTCATAAAAGAGCAACGTTAAATTGACAGGGGATGGAACGTGGCAACAATTGAGCATAACCAGAAACTCAGAAAGGACAGGAAGTGAGAGATAGAGAAAGAAGGAGAGGAAAAACTGGGACCAGCAAGTAAGACGGTCGGTTATGAATGGTTAATGGGGTAATAGATCATGGGTCAGGATGGCTGATTATACGAGATGATGGGGCACTGCCTGAATGAAGCCCTGGAGGGAAGAATGGGAAAGAAGAGCCTCTGGAAGGGGGTTCCAGAGATGGGAAAATCGATGAACCAATGAATTGAGGTGTGCAGTCAGCCTGGATTTTTGGAAGTTTAACCAGAAGAGAATTACTGGAAGAATGCGTTGATCTTGGAGTCGATGGGGAGGATCAGAGGACTGGGAGCATCGGGAGAAAAATAATAGAGGAGGTGGTAAAAAAAAATAGGACCACCGACTTGCTTGTTATATGAGAAAAACAGACCTTATGCTTCGGCTTCATTGTAAGATATTCCAATAATATCGAGAGCCTTAGATTCCACAGCATCCAGGAGAGACAGATGTGATGCTGGAGTGCCAGGTCATAGGGGAGAGCTGTACTCCATCAAGCTACAGACAAAGGCCTTATAGACTGTGAGTAACTCTGATTTTCCAAGGAAAGACTTGGATCGACAGAGGATGCTCAGTCTGTGGCTCGCTTTTGATGCCAGTAATGTGTCATACGGGAAATATAAGAGGATGAGACAGATGATGGGGGAAGTGGAGAATATTTAAACTGTGTAAGGGTGGTGGGATGAATAGTATGTGCACGAGGATAGATGGATAGACCATGGAAATAATGGACAAAAAGTGGTAGCAAAAGGGAGATTGAGCAACAGGCAGGAAATTGCGGAATGGTGGAAGTGACTCCAAATGACTTCAATGGTGTCGTGATGTTCAAATTCAAAATGGGTTATTTTATTTCCCTTTTACAGACTTTGAAATCAGCAACAATTTTTAACTTCCGTGTTCTAAAATATTGGTTCAAAACAGGTAAAAAAAAATTGAAAAGGTGGTGCTCATGAATCTGCAAAAAGTACACAAAATTACAACCAAGGGGAGATTTTGTCTGACAACAGAAGTTCAAAGGTCAAACGTTCTGACCAAACAGCAGCCCTAAATGGGACTGATTCTGTGGTCAAAGACTTTCACCTCTGATGCTTGATCTCAAGACAAAATTTCCAGTTATTTGTATTTTTATACAAAGTCCAGGGTCATGAAAGAGTCAGGTGAGAGAGGATAAATATCATGACACTGACAGAGACAATACATTGACACAACAAGAAATGGAATGAGGAGGAAGACAAAGAAGTGGGAAGGCAACATTTTTTAAATTCTATTTTATTTTTAGAGTCAAGACTTGTGTTAGAGCTCGAACACTCAACAGATCAGGACGCAACAGGGGACAACAGGAACAGTAGATGGAGGGGGGACATGCCAATAGCAGGGTTAGGGCCAAAATAGAGAGATTTGGACAAACAATGGGTGTGGGGAGGAATGAGGGGTAGGAAAGGATGCATGAGGTGGACAAGATGGATACAAAAGCAAACACTCAGGAAGGAAAAACTGGAAATTTAGAGGCAGGTGGGTTTGGGGTATGGGAGGGGGTTGGAGACTACACATTGTTTTGTAATCACCTTGCGCACGCAAAGTAAAAAGCAGGGTTAAGCAATAGGTTTAGGTCCGTCAGGTTTGAAAATCAGGTTTGAAAATTCAGGTTTGAAAATCAGGTTCAGGTTCAAGTTTGAAAATCATTCCAACCAGGAAACGTACTGTTTTACGGACGTCATAAAGAACACAAACAACAGGCATGAAGAACTATGGTAATGTGTTGGATAAGGTGATTTAATAGACGCTGGGTAAACGGTGATTAAACCCCAGAATTAATTAATTTCTATATGTTTAAACCTCTTTAACCTTTATTTAAATTGAATTGTAAATACTTCAACATTGAGAACACAAATCGCCTGTCATCATACTTCCATGAACCTCCAGTTTTACAGTACTTGAACATGTTCTATAGTGTGGTGTATAAGGGCGGTGACTGCTTCATTGGGCTAAACTTCCGGATTTTAAAAAAAACGATCTTTAAAATAACTTTTATCAAAATTAAATTATTTTGAAATTATTCCAATAAGCATTGAAATCATGACACACAGCTAGCTTGGAGGTGAGGTAGATATCAGAGGGGTGGTGATCAAATTCAGGAAAGTATTGATACTTTCATTGATTGGCCAAAAGATTGGCAGATGCAATTTAACCAAAACAAATGTAAGATGCTGGGGATGAGTCAGAAAAATGAAAACAGGGATTACATGATGCAAGTGGGAATTTTGGAGCATGTCACACAGGAGAAGGATCTGGGGGTGGTAATAGATACGAGATGTAAGCAGACAGGACAATGTCAGGCAGCCATAGGCAGAACAAACAGAGTTTTAGGTTGTATTTGTAGGGCGGTAAATTATAAATCAAAAGAAGTGGTTTTAACATTGTACAGGAATTTATTGAGGCCTTATCTAGAATATTGTGTGCAGTTTTGGTCACCACAAGTTAGGAAGGACATAAAGTAGCTACCATAGAGAGGATTCAGCGCAGTGATACTAGATTGAAACCGGGCCTAGCAGGACTCAACTATGAGGAGCGGCTGAAGGAGTCAGGGCGTTACACATTAGAAAGGAGGCGGTTACGAGGGGACATGATGGGCACAATAGACAGTGATAGGACCAGGGGACATAGCCTGAGAGTAAAGAAGAGGAGAGTAAGACAGTGTGTGTGCAGAGTGTTGTCTGTGGGGGTCTCGTCAAGGGGTGGTGTGTGGTTGCTGTTGTTTCTCATCCAAGAACCACCTTCGCCCACTCTCCCCTCCCCAACAGAAAGAAAAGTAAATAAATAAAACTCCCCCCCCCCCAAAAAAAACATTTTGCATTTTGCTTTTTACCACCGCCACCGAAGGTTATGTTTTCGCCACTAAAGGTGGGTGGAGGTTGTTTTCACCCATGTCTGTTACTTGGCAAAAATATATATATTTTCACAAGTATCTTGTTCACTCTGATTTGTATGTGTGTTTGGTTGTGTGTTGGTCTGTCCATACATGCCTACAGGTCACAATTTTAAACCAATCTTCATGAAACTTCTCTAAATGGAACAGTTGGTGGTCCAACATAATCCTATTTCTTTTTGAGGTCAAAAGGTCAACATAGGCCTAAGGTCAATCATTTTTTTCGAATTTCTAAAATCCTCAATTTTCATCCGATTGACTTGAAATTTGAATAGGATTTTCATATCGGCTAACTGAATTCAACCACCATCTATTTTTGAGAACAGCATAGGCCAAAAGGTCAACATAGGTCAAAGGTCAAGCACTTTTTTTTCAAATTTCTAAAATCCTCAATTTTCTTCTGATTGACTCACAAGTCATGTGCTGATGACTTTTGACTTTCTTCAGTGCTGATGTGGCACACGCATGATGGACTGAATGGCCTCCTCCTGCGTCTAATTTCCTTGTGTGTAACCTTGTGAGGTATATATTATAACACTGTGCGGGGTATCGTGTTCTATGAACTCGCTAGTTTTGCAAGCACTGCACTTTGCAAGTGATCATCTCAACAATATGCATTTCTTTTTTGAAACTAACATCAATATAAGTATTATCAATGGCAAAATCAAATGGTAGATTATGTTATGACATCATCAGCAGTAGTTGGTGAGGGGGTTGGAGGTCAATAGATGTTTGTGAGAAAATCGAATTGTCTACCTCTGCATGAAAATACAAATCAGCATGATCTGTCATATAGAAGAGACCAACAGCAACTGCAAACAAAGAGGAAATTGTAAAAATAACCAATTAAATAAGCAACAAATCTCCATGCGAACACCATCATAAACCCAATGACAAAGAGTTGAGAGATGTTACAATTCAGGAAATCATTGACATGGATGAACTGCAAAAGAAAGTGCTCAAAAGTTTCAGGTATATGACATGTTCCAGAAAGGCCTGACTCGTGAAAAGCGCTATACAGCCCGTGAGGCTGCTTCGACAGCAATGTCCGAGGCACGGCTGGTTCAGAACGTCGAACATGTATGACATGAACAATGATTGATTTAAGGTCACTAGAGGAAAGAGGGATTAAAAAACAAGAATCTGCAAGGGAAAAACAGCACAATATGTGCAAGTCAGTAACAATCACAGTTTAGACAGCCTTGAGAAATCAAAAAAATATTCCACCACTAGAGGGATATCTAGAACAACCTACCAACTATAGCCTGTTAAATTGGATAATCAATCTGCAGTCTCATTGGCTGGAATACTAACACGTGATGGGACCAATGTCAGAGATATCACTGTGTCCATTTTTTGTCAATGTAAAATTGTAAAATTCTGAACAAAATTAGGAGGGGCTGTGGCTTTGCCCTCCAGAGTTTGGCGGGAACTAAAAGCATTAGATAAAGGCAAAGAGGGCAAGCCTTGAATCAAAACCAAGGCGCAGAGACTAACAAACAGCTTTGCATTAAATAGAACTGGTCCAACCTGAATAGTTAAAATCAGAAATGGAAAGGTCAACGTCATGCCAACCTAATGTTAGGTTGAGCCATCAGTATATATCGTATTTGCAAGAATATACTCTCCAACTACTGAGAGAGTGCTCATCAAGCGATGGTGCCTGACAGACAGGCCAACCCTCATTGTCAGATCAATAACTGGCTGCAACAAACGCCAATGCTGCAAAGTCCCTACTTTCGGAAGTGCAAAGAGTACTTTAAAATATACAGGGAATTGAGTTATAACACAAACTAAAAAAAAAAAAAGCATCAGAGAACATCTTATTCCTGCAAGAGGTGCCAACAGTTATCTCTAAATACTTAGGCAGTTAAGACCGAAAAATAGGGCGTATCGTTCATTTTTTCAGGAAAGCACCAAATTTGGCACAGATGCAGTATGGACCTATACAATTGTTTTCCTGAGGGGCGCCAAAAAATTCAGAACCCCTGGTGGCCGCCATATTTAATTTCAACATGACCGCCCTCTGTGACCTATTTCCCTCAATAACTTCTATACTATGAGCGATAACACCACAGTTCCAGTGTCTTACCCCATGTTTTCATGGTCTCTGAATCCAATGGGATCAATTGCATAAAGATTGGCATCCATCATCTTTAATTTCAAGATGGCCGCCATGGTGTTTCCATTTTCCTTGAATCTCTCATAGTATTTTAGGTAAAATTTCAATTCCAAGTGATACACATTGTTTTATTGGTCTCTGATAACAATGCAATGGTATTATTTAATCAAAGTTACACACAGTTGCAGTTTTAATTTAAAATATTGTGGGCACTTGAAAGGTGGAGGCTCTCGCACAGACGCGTAGTACTACAAGCACTGTCCATCGCAGTCACACAGTGATGTGCAGGGCAGATTTGCCCTGGAGCATTTACAGTTGCCTTTACAGGCCGACTTACAATGGCAGCTTGTAAGCTCTGAACATGCCTCCTGTATCAGTGGTATTGTGGTCCAAATTGGTGTCCAAGAAGTCCCTGTTTTCATCCAGCCCCAATCAGCTGGTGATGGAAGTTCTGGGTAGGGCACAAGTGCCTGACTCCATACATGTCCATTGTCCAGCCTGAAAACATGCACGTTTTAGGTGTTGTTCGAAGGCGTCTGCTGTTGGGGGAACGTGATCAATTGTTCTTGCCTTCTTCGTGAACAAGTGTCGGCGCATGTCATTCACTGTCTTTATCTCGGTAGTCCGGTCATAGAGGATGGCAACATATCTTTCTAGACTCGGACTTCCTGCGGCCAAGGCCGGTGGCAATTTTATGGATGGCAAGGTAGCGGTAGCTTTTACCAGTGCCAATGGCAATCCAGAGTTCCTCCACACCATGTGACTGGTAGGTAAAGTAGTGTGCTATTGCCAAGACCACAATATCAGAATCTACAGTTCGAATCAATACCCGTTTTCTCCCCTTTTTCACGGCATCCAGGACATTTTTTTGGATTTTTTGAATTTTCTGAATTTTTGGGCGCCCCTCAGGAAAACGATTGTATAGGTCCATACGACATCTGTGCCAAATGTGGTGCTTTCCTGAAAAAATGAACGATGCTTCCTCTTAACTGCCTAACTAGAAGGAGATAATGGAGGATTGAGAGACTGCAAGGTTATTGGCCACCACAATTATCACAAATAATTTCCACCTTAATAGCAAAGGTGTCTCATCACAAAGAACGTAGATAGCTGCAGCAACGGGTCTGGATCTCAAGGCCGCAGTACAAACTCTTAGTGTGTGGGCTTGCACTGAAATTATGTTTTAAGGTAGGGCGTGGTGCATTCATACACCACAGGGGTATTGTTGAGGCATGAGTAAATAATTCCTCTGTAAACCATACACAATAGCATCCCATGACTGAGAAAGAAGCAAGAAAATAGAGCAGTTGAGTCGCTTGGAAACTCTTTCCAAAAGCAGGATAATGAGTGCACTCCATGTATGCGGTCTGTCAACAAGTAGCGCAAGAATGTCATCCCCTTCATTCAGCATGTTCAAAGGGAAGATGTAAAGAATAAAACTTGGAGAAATCTTTGTTTGCAAAAATGGAAACATAACACATGCTTTTGGAGAGAAGATCCTCAAACTCCCAAAATTATCAGTTTTTGATATCACAAAAGGCTTTTCACATCCTTCGCTGAACTGAAAAGAACACCCAGAAGTCCGGAGGGCATAGCCAACTGCCATGTTTTTACATTCTTCAGTGTACCTGGTTATTGCCATTCTTTTCCTGAGGAAAGTCAGATTTTGAGGAAGCAGGTTGGAATTTCTATTGTGCTTGACTTGACTTGACAAGTCTATTTAATCCACTGCAGTACGAAGGCCTACCTCAACATGGTCCATCCTGTTCTCCTCCATGCAATTTGAGGCCCTTGTACTCCGGTAAGATTTTCATATCTCCATCTGATCTTTGGTTTACCAGTAGTTCTTCGAGGGTCTTATCCAGGTTGCCAGTTTGTAATTCTTGTTGTCCACCAGTCATCCGTTCTTATCGTTAAGCGTCCAGCCCAATAGGGTCCATTCCAGTCTTCTGATTGTGACCGGAATGTCAATAAATTTGGTTTTCAATCTGATAAATTCATTTTTATTTTTTCCCCCTTTTTTATTCTGCCAACACAGCATATTTCCTTGACTGCTTGTGTGGTGATACATTTTTGCTCCATCTTCTTAGTTACAGGCCATCTTTCACTGCCATAAGTCACAGCAGGGAGAACACGCTGATTGTAAACTTTCTGAATTATTTTGAATTAGTTTGTGCACTTTGTGTTTAATATTTAAAATTTAATTTGTGCAAAAGGGGTCACATGAACACCCTTCACAGAAGCAACCAAATCGTTCAGCATAGGAATGAAATGAATATAAATCAATACAATACCGTGAGGGATTCCACTTGAAAAACCATATCTCTCCCGGAAATGGCATCTTCAAAATGAACCTCCACAGTCCTATCAACAACAAAGCTGAAAATCCAATTCAAAGAATTATTATTAATCCCGAAGGAAAATATCAAAGTCAAGAAATCAAGTCACCATAAATCAAGAAATAGAGACAGCAAAAAGTGAATGGGCCACCCTTATGGCAGGACAACCTTAAGAGGTCCGCAAACACATGATGTGGTCGGCAGAGCCACATGAGTCCTTTGTCAAGCAAAGTTGAATGTGATGTACCAGAATTTGAATTTGATTCCAGATGGAAGATGGAATGAAAGAAATTATTTCCGATAGTTTACAAAGACATCCCATCCCTCTCAAAGACATCCTCCAAAGTATTTGAATAGGCCTGGAGGATTTGACATCATTCCCTCTTGTCAGACTTCAATATTGGATCAACAGTGTGTTGCTGCTGTTAGAAAATTTCCTTAATTTCCATGAAAGGTTTCTCTAAAAAATCTCAAGGGTTGCTTTGTGGCATTCCTTTGATATCTGCTTAGCAACTCATAATAATTAAGCCCCATTTCAAGCCCCTGAACTTGAGCTACAACAACATTGAAGTGCAGAAATAAGCTCAGAGAGAGAGAGAGAGAGGGGACTTTAATGTGTTGTCATCACGAGAAGGTGGAAATTTGCTCATAATTGTACATCGCCCCTTTCCTATTCCATATCCAGGCGCTGCATGACATCATCGCTGGGCATTGAAGGGGGCCCGGCGATGACGTGCGCTGAAAAGGAGTACTCAGTTTTCACTCCGGTTTCTTGTTTGTTTTCTTGTTTGTCTGGGTGATATCTCAGCCATCCTTTGAGCTAGAGAGCTGAAATTTCGGCACAATAGTGCGCATGTGCATTGGAAAAACAATTTTTTTTGATTAATCAATTAATTGATCAATTACTTAATTATTATGGATTAATGAAGTAGGTACTTATTTATTTCCTTTCTCGTCTGGGCAACCTTTTGAGCTAAGAAGCTGATATTTGGACACGACAGTGACCAAGTGATGTGGCTATAAAGGATATTTTTTATTTATTGATCAATCAATTAAG
>NW_027620180.1:0-13092 GCF_964187855.1 Myxine glutinosa
TCGCACTTGTGTTAGTGTTGAAAAACCACTTTTCGCACTTGTGTTGGTGCAGTAAACCACTTTTGCACTTGTATTAGTGTGGAAAAAACACTTTTCACACTTGTGTTAGTGTTGAAAAACCACTTTTCGCACTTGTGTTAGTGTTGAAAAAACACTTTTCGCACTTGTGTTGGTGCAGGAAACCACTTTTGCACTTGTATTAGTGTGGAAAAAACACTTTTTGCACTTGTGATAGTGTTGAAAATCCACTTTTCGCACTTGTGTTAGTGTTGAAAAACCACTTTTCGCACTTGTGTTAGTGTTGAAAAACCACTTTTCGCACTTGTGTTGGTGCAGGAAACCACTTTTGCACTTGTATTAGTGTGGAAAAAACACTTTTCGCACTTGTGTTAGTGTTGAAAAACCACTTTTCGCACTTGTGTTATTGTTGAAAAACCACTTTTCGCACTTGTGTTGGTGCAGGAAACCACTTTTGCACTTGTATTAGTGTGGAAAAAACACTTTTTGCACTTGTGATAGTGTTGAAAATCCACTTTTCGCACTTGTGTTAGTGTTGAAAAACCACTTTTCGCACTTGTGTTAGTGTTGAAAAACCACTTTTCGCACTTTTGTTAGTGTTGAAAAACCACTTTTCGCACTTGTGTTGGTGCAGGAAACCACTTTTGCACTTGTATTAGTGTGGACAAAAACACTTTGCGCACTTGTGTTAGTGTTGAAAAACCACTTTTCGCACTTGTGTTAGTGTTGAAAAACCACTTTTCGCACTTGTGTTAGTGTTGAAAAACCACTTTTCGCACTTGTGTTGGTGCAGGAAACCACTTTTGCACTTGTATTAGTGTGGAAAAATCACTTTTCGCACTTGTGTTGGTGTTGAAAAACCACTTTTCGCACTTGTGTTAGTGTTGAAAAACCACTTTTCGCACTTGTGTTGGTGCAGGAAACCACTTTTGCACTTGTATTAGTGTGGAAAAAACACTTTTTGCACTTGTGATATTGTTGAAAAACCACTTTTTACACTTGTGTTAGTGTTGAAAAACCACTTTTCGCACTTGTGTTGGTGCAGGAAACCACTTTTGCACTTGTATTAGTGTGGAAAAAACACTTTTTGCACTTGTGATAGTGTTGAAAAACCACTTTTCGCACTTGTGTTAGTGTTGAAAAACCACTTTTACACTTGTGTTAGTGTTGAAAAACCACTTTTCGTACTTGTGTTGGTGCAGGAAACCACTTTTGCACTTGTATTAGTGTGGAAAAAACACTTTTTGCACTTGTGATAGTGTTGAAAAACCACTTTTCGCACTTGTGTTAGTGTTGAAAAACCACTTTTCGCACTTGTGTTGGTGCAGGAAGCCACTTTTGCACTTGTATTAGTGTGGAAAAAACACTTTTTGCACTTGTGATAGTGTTGAAAAACCACTTTTCGCACTTGTGTTTGTGTTGAAAAACCACTTTTCGCACTTGTGTTGGTGCAGGAAGCCACTATTGCACTTGTATTAGTGTGGAAAAACTACTTTTCGCACTTGTGTTAGTGTTGAAAAACCAATTTTCGCACTTGTGTTAGTGTTGAAAAACCACTTTTCGCACTTGTGTTGGTGCAGGAAACCACTTTTGCACTTGTATTAGTGTGGAAAAAACACTTTTCGCACTTGTGTTAGTGTTGAAAAACCACTTTTCGCACTTGTGTTAGTGTTGAAAAACCACTTTTCGCACTTGTGTTGGTGCAGTAAACCACTTTTGCACTTGTATTAGTGTGGAAAAAACACTTTTCGCACTTGTGTTAGTGTTGAAAAACCACTTTTCGCACTTGTGTTAGTGTTGAAAAAACACTTTTCGCACTTGTGTTGGTGCAGGAAACCACTTTTGCACTTGTATTAGTGTGGAAAAAACACTTTTTGCACTTGTGATAGTGTTGAAAATCCACTTTTCGCACTTGTGTTAGTGTTGAAAAACCACTTTTCGCACTTGTGTTAGTGTTGAAAAACCACTTTTCGCACTTGTGTTGGTGCAGGAAACCACTTTTGCACTTGTATTAGTGTGGAAAAAACACTTTTCGCACTTGTGTTAGTGTTGAAAAACCACTTTTCGCACTTGTGTTATTGTTGAAAAACCACTTTTCGCACTTGTGTTGGTGCAGGAAACCACTTTTGCACTTGTATTAGTGTGGAAAAAACACTTTTTGCACTTGTGATAGTGTTGAAAATCCACTTTTCGCACTTGTGTTAGTGTTGAAAAACCACTTTTCGCACTTGTGTTAGTGTTGAAAAACCACTTTTCGCACTTTTGTTAGTGTTGAAAAACCACTTTTCGCACTTGTGTTGGTGCAGGAAACCACTTTTGCACTTGTATTAGTGTGGACAAAAACACTTTGCGCACTTGTGTTAGTGTTGAAAAACCACTTTTCGCACTTGTGTTAGTGTTGAAAAACCACTTTTCGCACTTGTGTTAGCGTTGAAAAACCACTTTTCGCACTTGTGTTGGTGCAGGAAACCACTTTTGCACTTGTATTAGTGTGGAAAAACCACTTTTCGCACTGGTGTTAGTGTTGAAAAACCACTTTTCACACTTGTGTTGGTGCAGGAAACCACTTTTGCACTTGTATTAGTGTGGAAAAACCACTTTTCGCACTTGTGTTAGTGTTGAAAAACCACTTTTCGCACTTGTGTTAGTGTTGAAAAACCACTTTTCGCACTTGTGTTAGTGTTGAAAAACCACTTTTCGCACTTGTGTTGGTGCAGGAAACCACTTTTGCACTTGTATTAGTGTGAAAAAAACACTTTTTGCACTTGTGATAGTGTTGAAAAACCACTTTTAGCAATTGTGTTAGTGTTGAAAAACCACTTTTCGCACTTGTGTTAGTGTTGAAAAACCACTTTTCGCACTTGTGTTAGTGTTGAAAAACCACTTTTCGCACTTGTGTTGGTGCAGGAAACCACTTTTGCACTTGTATTAGTGTGGACAAAAACACTTTTTGCACTTGTGATAGTGTTGAAAAACCACTTTTCGCACTTGTGTTAGTGTTGAAAAACCACTTTTCGCACTTGTATTGGTGCAGGAAACCACTTTTGCACTTGTATTAGTGTGGAAAAACCACTTTTCGCACTTGTGTTAGTGTTGAAAAACCACTTTTCGCACTTGTGTTAGTGTTGAAAAACCACTTTTCGCACTTGTGTTAGTGTTGAAAAACCACTTTTCGCACTTGTGTTGGTGCAGGAAACCACTTTTGCACTTGTATTAGTGTGGAAAAAACACCTTTCGCACTTGTGTTAGTGTTGAAAAACCACTTTTCGCACTTGTGTTAGTGTTGAAAAACCACTTTTCGCACTTGTGTTGGTGCAGGAAACCACTTTTGCACTTGTATTAGTGTGGAAAAAACACTTTTTGCACTTGTGATAGTGTTGAAAAACCACTTTTCGCACTTGTGTTAGTGTTGAAAAACCACTTTTCGCACTTGTGAGTGTTGAAAAACCACTTTTCGCACTTGTGTTAGTGTTGAAAAACCACTTTTCGCACTTGTGTTAGTGTAGAAAAACCACTTTCGCACTTGTGTTGGTGCAGGAAACCACTTTTGCACTTGTATTAGTGTGGAAAAAACTATTTTTGCACTTGTGATAGTGTTGAAAAACCACTTTTCGCACTTGTGTTAGTGTTGAAAAACCACTTTTCGCACTTGTGTTGGTGTTGAAAAACCACTTTTCGCACTTGTGTTAGTGTTGAAAAACCACTTTTCGCACTTGTGTTGGTGCAGGAAGCCACTTTTGCACTTGTATTAGTGTGGAAAAACTACTTTTCGCACTTGTGTTAGTGTTGAAAAACCACTTTTCGCACTTGTGTTAGTGTTGAAAAACCACTTTTCGCACTTGTGTTGGTGCAGGAAACCACTTTTGCACTTGTATTAGTGTGGAAAAAACACTTTTCGCACCTGTGTTAGTGTTGAAAAACCACTTTTCGCACTTGTGTTAGTGTTGAAAAACCACTTTTCGCACTTGTGTTGGTGCAAGAAACCACTTTTGCACTTGTATTAGTGTGGAAAAAACACTTTTTGCACTTGCGATAGTGTTGAAAAACCACTTTTCGCACTTGTGTTAGTGTTGAAAAACCACTTTTCGCACTTGTGTTAGTGTTGAAAAACCACTTTTCGCACTTGTGTTAGTGTTGAAAAACCACTTTTCGCACTTGTGTTAGTGTAGAAAAACCACTTTCGCACTTGTGTTGGTGCAGGAAACCACTTTTGCACTTGTATTAGTGTGGAAAAAACTATTTTTGCACTTGTGATAGTGTTGAAAAACCACTTTTCGCACTTGTGTTAGTGTTGAAAAACCACTTTTCGCACTTTTGTTAGTGTTGAAAAACCACTTTTCGCACTTGTGTTGGTGCAGGAAACCACTTTTGCACTTGTATTAGTGTGGACAAAAACACTTTGCGCACTTGTTTTAGTGTTGAAAAACACTTTTCGCACTTGTGTTAGTGTTGAAAAACCACTTTTCGCACTTGTGTTAGTGTTGAAAACCCACTTTTCGCACTTGTGTTGGTGCAGGAAACCACTTTTGCACTTGTATTAGTGTGGAAAAATTGTGCGTTTGTCGATGTGGTGGCGCCTTTTCAAGCTTCTTACAACTAACGACAGAAGTTTTATTTCCTTTGTCCAAAAGCGGCAAAACTCAAACGTGAGATCACGTACGCATTTGCGTGTCATTTAAATGACTGTTTGTGAACTGATTCATCTTGAAGTCCGCCCGTAACTTAACGGCGAATGACCTGAAATCGTCTCCATCATCAGGTGAAGCTTGTGTGTACTTTTGCACTTGTATTAGTGTGAAAAAAACACTTTTTGCACTTGTTATAGTGTTGAAAAACCACTTTTAGCACTTGTGTTAGTGTTGAAAAACCACTTTTCGCACTTGTGTTAGTGTTGAAAAACCACTTTTCGCACTTGTGTTGGTGCAGGAAACCACTTTTGCACTTGTATTCGTGTGGAAAAAACTATTTTTGCACTTCTGATAGTGTTGAAAAACCACTTTTTGCACTTGTGTTAGTGTTGAAAAACCACTTTTCGCACTTGTGTTAGTGTTGAAAAACCACTTTTCGCACTTGTGTTGGTGCAGGAAACCACTTTTGCACTTGTATTAGTGTGGACAAAAACACTTTTTGCACTTGTGATAGTGTTGAAAAACCACTTTTCGCACTTGTGTTAGTGTTGAAAAACCACTTTTCGCACTTGTGTTGGTGCAGGAAACCACTTTTGCACTTGCATTAGTGTGGAAAAAACACCTTTCGCACTTGTGTTAGTGTTGAAAAACCACTTTTCGCACTTGTGTTAGTGTTGAAAAACCACTTTTCGCACTTGTGTTGGTGCAGGAAACCACTTTTGCACTTGTATTAGTGTGGAAAAAACACTTTTTGCACTTGTGATAGTGTTGAAAAACAACTTTTCGCACTTGTGTTAGTGTTGAAAAACCACTTTTCGCACTTGTGTTGGTGCAGGAAACCACTTTTGCACTTGTATTTGTGTGGAAAAACCACTTTTCGCACTTGTGTTAGTGTTGAAAAACCACTTTTCGCACTTGTGTTAGTGTTGAAAAACCACTTTTCGCACTTGTGTTAGTGTTGAAAAACCACTTTTCGCACTTGTGTTGGTGCAGGAAACCACTTTTGCACTTGTATTAGTGTGGAAAAAACACTTTTCGCACTTGTGTTGGTGTTGAAAAACCACTTTTCGCACTTGTGTTAGTGTTGAAAAACCACTTTTCGCACTTGTGTTGGTGCAGGAAGCCACTTTTGCACTTGTATTAGTGTGGAAAAACTACTTTTCGCACTTGTGTTAGTGTTGAAAAACCACTTTTCGCACTTGTGTTAGTGTTTAGTGTTGAAAAACCACTTTTCGCACTTGTGTTGGTGCAGGAAACCACTTTTGCACTTGTATTAGTGTGGAAAAACCACTTTTCGCACTTGTGTTAGTGTTGAAAAACCACTTTTCGCACTTGTGTTAGTGTTGAAAAACCACTTTTCGCACTTGTGTTAGTGTTGAAAAACCACTTTTCGCACTTGTGTTGGTGCAGGAAACCACTTTTGCACTTGTATTAGTGTGAAAAAAACACTTTTTGCACTTGTGATAGTGTTGAAAAACCACTTTTAGCACTTGTGTTAGTGTTGAAAAACCACTTTTCGCACTTGTGTTAGTGTTGAAAAACCACTTTTCGCACTTGTGTTGGTGCAGCAAACCACTTTTGCACTTGTATTAGTGTGGAAAAAACTATTTTTGCACTTGTGATAGTGTTGAAAAACCACTTTTCGCACTTGTGTTAGTGTTGAAAAACCACTTTTCGCACTTGTGTTAGTGTTGAAAAACCACTTTTCGCACTTGTGTTGGTGCAGGAAACCACTTTTGCACTTGTATTAGTGTAGACAAAAACACTTTTTGCACTTGTGATAGTGTTGAAAAACCACTTTTCGCACTTGTGTTCGTGTTGAAAAACCACTTTTCGCACTTGTATTGGTGCAGGAAACCACTTTTGCACTTGTATTAGTGTGGAAAAACCACTTTTCGCACTTGTGTTAGTGTTGAAAAACCACTTTTCGCACTTGTGTTAGTGTTGAAAAACCACTTTTCGCACTTGTGTTAGTGTTGAAAAACCACTTTTCGCACTTGTGTTGGTGCAGGAAACCACTTTTGCACTTGTATTAGTGTGGAAAAAACACCTTTCGCACTTGTGTTAGTGTTGAAAAACCACTTTTCGCACTTGTGTTAGTGTTGAAAAACCACTTTTCGCACTTGTGTTGGTGCAGGAAACCACTTTTGCACTTGTATTAGTGTGGAAAAAACACTTTTTGCACTTGTGATAGTGTTGAAAAACCACTTTTCGCACTTGTGTTAGTGTTGAAAAACCACTTTTCGCACTTGTGTTAGTGTTGAAAAACCACTTTTCGCACTTGTGTTAGTGTAGAAAAACCACTTTCGCACTTGTGTTGGTGCAGGAAACCACTTTTGCACTTGTATTAGTGTGGAAAAAACTATTTTTGCACTTGTGATAGTGTTGAAAAACCACTTTTCGCACTTGTGTTAGTGTTGAAAAACCACTTTTCGCACTTGTGTTAGTGTTGAAAAACCACTTTTCGCACTTGTGTTGGTGCAGGAAACCACTTTTGCACTTGTATTAGTGTGGAAAAAACACTTTTTGCACTTGTGATAGTGTTGAAAAACCACTTTTCGCACTGGTGTTAGTGTTGAAAAACCACTTTTCGCACTTGTGTTAGTGTTGAAAAACCACTTTTCGCACTTGTGTTGGTGCAGGAAACCACTTTTGCACTTGTATTAGTGTGGAAAAAACACTTTTCGCACCTGTGTTAGTGTTGAAAAACCACTTTTCGCACTTGTGTTAGTGTTGAAAAACCACTTTTCGCACTTGTGTTGGTGCAAGAAACCACTTTTGCACTTGTATTAGTGTGGAAAAAACACTTTTTGCACTTGCGATAGTGTTGAAAAACCACTTTTCGCACTTGTGTTAGTGTTGAAAAACCACTTTTCGCACTTGTGTTAGTGTTGAAAAACCACTTTTCGCACTTGTGTTAGTGTTGAAAAACCACTTTTCGCACTTGTGTTAGTGTAGAAAAACCACTTTCGCACTTGTGTTGGTGCAGGAAACCACTTTTGCACTTGTATTAGTGTGGAAAAAACTATTTTTGCACTTGTGATAGTGTTGAAAAACCACTTTTCGCACTTGTGTTAGTGTTGAAAAACCACTTTTCGCACTTTTGTTAGTGTTGAAAAACCACTTTTCGCACTTGTGTTGGTGCAGGAAACCACTTTTGCACTTGTATTAGTGTGGACAAAAACACTTTGCGCACTTGTTTTAGTGTTGAAAAACACTTTTCGCACTTGTGTTAGTGTTGAAAAACCACTTTTCGCACTTGTGTTAGTGTTGAAAACCCACTTTTCGCACTTGTGTTGGTGCAGGAAACCACTTTTGCACTTGTATTAGTGTGGAAAAACCACTTTTCGCACTGGTGTTAGTGTTGAAAAACCACTTTTCGCACTTGTGTTGGTGCAGGAAACCACTTTTGCACTTGTATTAGTGTGGAAAAACCACTTTTCGCACTTGTGTTAGTGTTGAAAAACCACTTTTCGCACTTGTGTTAGTGTTGAAAAACCACTTTTCGCACTTGTGTTAGTGTTGAAAAACCACTTTTCGCACTTGTGTTGGTGCAGGAAACCACTTTTGCACTTGTATTAGTGTGAAAAAAACACTTTTTGCACTTGTGATAGTGTTGAAAAACCACTTTTAGCACTTGTGTTAGTGTTGAAAAACCACTTTTCGCACTTGTGTTAGTGTTGAAAAACCACTTTTCGCACTTGTGTTGGTGCAGGAAACCACTTTTGCACTTGTATTCGTGTGGAAAAAACTATTTTTGCACTTGTGATAGTGTTGAAAAACCACTTTTTGCACTTGTGTTAGTGTTGAAAAACCACTTTTCGCACTTGTGTTAGTGTTGAAAATCCACTTTTCGCACTTGTGTTGGTGCAGGAAACCACTTTTGCACTTGTATTAGTGTGGACAAAAACACTTTTTGCACTTGTGATAGTGTTGAAAAACCACTTTTCGCACTTGTGTTAGTGTTGAAAAACCACTTTTCGCACTTGTGTTGGTGCAGGAAACCACTTTTGCACTTGCATTAGTGTGGAAAAAACACCTTTCGCACTTGTGTTAGTGTTGAAAAACCACTTTTCGCACTTGTGTTAGTGTTGAAAAACCACTTTTCGCACTTGTGTTGGTGCAGGAAACCACTTTTGCACTTGTATTAGTGTGGAAAAAACACTTTTTGCACTTGTGATAGTGTTGAAAAACAACTTTTCGCACTTGTGTTAGTGTTGAAAAACCACTTTTCGCACTTGTGTTGGTGCAGGAAACCACTTTTGCACTTGTATTTGTGTGGAAAAACCACTTTTCGCACTTGTGTTAGTGTTGAAAAACCACTTTTCGCACTTGTGTTAGTGTTGAAAAACCACTTTTCGCACTTGTGTTAGTGTTGAAAAACCACTTTTCGCACTTGTGTTGGTGCAGGAAACCACTTTTGCACTTGTATTAGTGTGGAAAAAACACTTTTCGCACTTGTGTTGGTGTTGAAAAACCACTTTTCGCACTTGTGTTAGTGTTGAAAAACCACTTTTCGCACTTGTGTTGGTGCAGGAAGCCACTTTTGCACTTGTATTAGTGTGGAAAAACTACTTTTCGCACTTGTGTTAGTGTTGAAAAACCACTTTTCGCACTTGTGTTAGTGTTTAGTGTTGAAAAACCACTTTTCGCACTTGTGTTGGTGCAGGAAACCACTTTTGCACTTGTATTAGTGTGGAAAAACCACTTTTCGCACTTGTGTTAGTGTTGAAAAACCACTTTTCGCACTTGTGTTAGTGTTGAAAAACCACTTTTCGCACTTGTGTTAGTGTTGAAAAACCACTTTTCGCACTTGTGTTGGTGCAGGAAACCACTTTTGCACTTGTATTAGTGTGAAAAAAACACTTTTTGCACTTGTGATAGTGTTGAAAAACCACTTTTAGCACTTGTGTTAGTGTTGAAAAACCACTTTTCGCACTTGTGTTAGTGTTGAAAAACCACTTTTCGCACTTGTGTTGGTGCAGCAAACCACTTTTGCACTTGTATTAGTGTGGAAAAAACTATTTTTGCACTTGTGATAGTGTTGAAAAACCACTTTTCGCACTTGTGTTAGTGTTGAAAAACCACTTTTCGCACTTGTGTTAGTGTTGAAAAACCACTTTTCGCACTTGTATTGGTGCAGGAAACCACTTTTGCACTTGTATTAGTGTGGAAAAACCACTTTTCGCACTTGTGTTAGTGTTGAAAAACCACTTTTCGCACTTGTGTTAGTGTTGAAAAACCACTTTTCGCACTTGTGTTAGTGTTGAAAAACCACTTTTCGCACTTGTGTTGGTGCAGGAAACCACTTTTGCACTTGTATTAGTGTGGAAAAAACACCTTTCGCACTTGTGTTAGTGTTGAAAAACCACTTTTCGCACTTGTGTTAGTGTTGAAAAACCACTTTTCGCACTTGTGTTGGTGCAGGAAACCACTTTTGCACTTGTATTAGTGTGGAAAAAACACTTTTTGCACTTGTGATAGTGTTGAAAAACCACTTTTCGCACTTGTGTTAGTGTTGAAAAACCACTTTTCGCACTTGTGTTAGTGTTGAAAAACCACTTTTCGCACTTGTGTTAGTGTAGAAAAACCACTTTCGCACTTGTGTTGGTGCAGGAAACCACTTTTGCACTTGTATTAGTGTGGAAAAAACTATTTTTGCACTTGTGATAGTGTTGAAAAACCACTTTTCGCACTTGTGTTAGTGTTGAAAAACCACTTTTCGCACTTGTGTTAGTGTTGAAAAACCACTTTTCGCACTTGTGTTGGTGCAGGAAACCACTTTTGCACTTGTATTAGTGTGGAAAAAACACTTTTTGCACTTGTGATAGTGTTGAAAAACCACTTTTCGCACTTGTGTTAGTGTTGAAAAACCACTTTTCGCACTTGTGTTAGTGTTGAAAAACCACTTTTCGCACTTGTGTTAGTGTTGAAAAACCACTTTTCGCACTTGTGTTGGTGCAGGAAACCACTTTTGCACTTGTATTAGTGTGGAAAAAACACTTTTCGCACCTGTGTTAGTGTTGAAAAACCACTTTTCGCACTTGTGATAGTGTTGAAAAACCACTTTTCGCACTTGTGTTAGTGTTGAAAAACCACTTTTCGCACTTGTGTTGGTGCAGGAAACCACTTTTGCACTTGTATTTGTGTGGAAAAACCACTTTTCGCACTTGTGTTAGTGTTGAAAAACCACTTTTCGCACTTGTGTTAGTGTTGAAAAACCACTTTTCGCACTTGTGTTAGTGTTGAAAAACCACTTTTCGCACTTGTGTTGGTGCAGGAAACCACTTTTGCACTTGTATTAGTGTGGAAAAATCACTTTTCGCACTTGTGTTGGTGTTGAAAAACCACTTTTCGCACTTGTGTTAGTGTTGAAAAACCACTTTTCGCACTTGTGTTGGTGCAGGAAACCACTTTTGCACTTGTATTAGTGTGGAAAAAACACTTTTTGCACTTGTGATATTGTTGAAAAACCACTTTTTACACTTGTGTTAGTGTTGAAAAACCACTTTTCGCACTTGTGTTGGTGCAGGAAACCACTTTTGCACTTGTATTAGTGTGGAAAAAACACTTTTTGCACTTGTGATAGTGTTGAAAAACCACTTTTCGCACTTGTGTTAGTGTTGAAAAACCACTTTTACACTTGTGTTAGTGTTGAAAAACCACTTTTCGTACTTGTGTTGGTGCAGGAAACCACTTTTGCACTTGTATTAGTGTGGAAAAAACACTTTTTGCACTTGTGATAGTGTTGAAAAACCACTTTTCGCACTTATGTTAGTGTTGAAAAACCACTTTTCGCACTTGTGTTGGTGCAGGAAGCCACTTTTGCACTTGTATTAGTGTGGAAAAAACACTTTTTGCACTTGTGATAGTGTTGAAAAACCACTTTTCGCACTTGTGTTTGTGTTGAAAAACCACTTTTCGCACTTGTGTTGGTGCAGGAAGCCACTTTTGCACTTGTATTAGTGTGGAAAAACTACTTTTCGCACTTGTGTTAGTGTGGAAAGAACACTTTTCGCACTTGTGTTAGTGTTGAAAAACCACTTTTCGCACTTGTGTTAGTGTTGAAAAACCACTTTTCGCACTTGTGTTGGTGCAGGAAACCACTTTTGCACTTGTATTAGTGTGGAAAAAACACTTTTCGCACTTGTGTTAGTGTTGAAAAACCACTTTTCGCACTTGTGTTAGTGTTGAAAAACCACTTTTCGCACTTGTGTTGGTGCAGGAAACCACTTTTGCACTTGTATTAGTGTGGAAAAAACACTTTTTGCACTTGTGATAGTGTTGAAAATCCACTTTTCGCACTTGTGTTAGTGTTGAAAAACCACTTTTCGCACTTGTGTTAGTGTTGAAAAACCGCTTTTCGCACTTGTGTTAGTGTAGAAAAACCACTTTCGCACTTGTATTGGTGCAGGAAACCACTTTTGCACTTGTATTAGTGTGGAAAAACACTTTTCGCACTTGTGTTAGTGTTGAAAAACCACTTTTCGCACTTGTGTTTGTGTTGAAAAACCACTTTTCGCACTTGTGTTGGTGCTGGAAACCACTTTTGCACTTGTATTAGTGTGGAAAAAACACTTTTTGCACTTGTGATAGTGTTGAAAAACCACTTTTCGCACTTGTGTTAGTGTTGAAAAACCACTTTTCGCACTTGTGTTGGTGCAGGAAACCACTTTTGCACTTGTATTTGTGTGGAAAAACCACTTTTCGCACTTGTATTAGTGTTGAAAAACCACTTTACGCACTTGTGTTAGTGTTGAAAAACCACTTTTCGCACTTGTGTTAGTGTTGAAAAACCACTTTTCGCACTTGTGTTGGTGCAGGAAACCACTTTTGCACTTGCATTAGTGTGGAAAAAACACTTTTCGCACTTGTGTTAGTGTTGAAAAACCACTTTTCGCACTTGTGTTAGTGTTGAAAAACCACTTTTCGCACTTGTGTTGGTGCAGGAAACCACTTTTGCACTTGTATTAGTGTGGAAAAAACACTTTTTGCACTTGTGATAGTGTTGAAAATCCACTTTTCGCACTTGTGTTAGTGTTGAAAAACCACTTTTCGCACTTGTGTTAGTGTTGAAAAACCGCTTTTCGCACTTGTGTTAGTGTAGAAAAACCACTTTCGCACTTGTATTGGTGCAGGAAACCACTTTTGCACTTGTATTAGTGTGGAAAAACACTTTTCGCACTTGTGTTAGTGTTGAAAAACCACTTTTCGCACTTGTGTTTGTGTTGAAAAACCACTTTTCGCACTTGTGTTGGTGCTGGAAACCACTTTTGCACTTGTATTAGTGTGGAAAAAACACTTTTTGCACTTGTGATAGTGTTGAAAAACCACTTTTCGCACTTGTGTTAGTGTTGAAAAACCACTTTTCGCACTTGTGTTGGTGCAGGAAACCACTTTTGCACTTGTATTTGTGTGGAAAAACCACTTTTCGCACTTGTATTAG
>NW_027620181.1:0-13000 GCF_964187855.1 Myxine glutinosa
GGAAACCACTTTTGCACTTGTATTAGTGTGGAAAAAACACTTTTTGCACTTGTGATAGTGTTGAAAAACCACTTTTCGCACTTGTGTTAGTGTTGAAAAACAACTTTTCACACTTGTGTTAGTGTTGAAAAAACCACTTTTCGCACTTGTGTTGGTGCAGGAAACCACTTTTGCACTTGTATTAGTGTGGAAAAAAACACTTTTCGCACTTGTGTTAGTGTTGAAGAAACCACTTTTTCGCACTTGTGTTAGTGTTGATAAACCACTTTTTGCACTTGTGTTGGTGCAGGAAACCACTTTTGCACTTGTATTAGTGTGGAAAAAACACTTTTTGCACTTGTGATAGTGTTGAAAAACCACTTTTCGCACTTGTGTTAGTGTTGATAAACCACTTTTCGCACTTGTGTTGGTGCAGGAAACCACTTTTGCACTTGTATTAGTGTCGAAAAAACACTTTTTTGCACTTGTGATAGTGTTGAAAAACCACTTTTCGCACTCGTGTTGGTGTTGAAAAACCACTTTTCGCACTTGTGTTGGTGCAGGAAACCACTTTTGCACTTGTATTAGTGTGGAAAAAAACACTTTTTGCACTTGTGATAATGTTGAAAAAACCACTTTTCGCACTTGTGTTAGTGTTGATAAACCACTTTTCGCACTTGTGTTGGTGCAGGAAACCACTTTTGCACTTGTATTAGTGTCGAAAAAACACTTTTTGCACTTGTGATAGTGTTGAAAAACCACTTTTCGCACTCGTGTTGGTGTTGAAAAACCACTTTTCGCACTTGTGTTGGTGCAGGAAACCACTTTTGCACTTGTATTAGTGTGGAAAAACCACTTTTTCGCACTTGTGTTAGTGTTGAAAAACCACTTTTCGCACTTGTGTTAGTGTTGAAAAACCACTTTTCGCACTTGTGTTGGTGCAGGAAACCACTTTTGCACTTGTATTAGTGTGGAAAAAACACTTTTTGCACTTGTGATAGTGTTGAAAAAACCACTTTTCACACTTGTGTTAGTGTTGAAAAACCACTTTTCGCACTTGTGTTGGTGCATGAAACCACTTTTGCACTTGTATTAGTGTGGAAAACCACTTTCCGCACTTGTGTTAGTGTTGAAAAACCACTTTTCGCACTTGTGTTGGTGCAGGAAACCACTTTTGCACTTGTATAGTGTGGAAAAAACACTTTTCGCACTTGTGTTAGTGTTGAAAAACCACTTTTCGCACTTGTGTTGGTGCAGGAAACCACTTTTGCACTTGCATTAGTGTGAAAAAAACACTTTTTGCACTTGTGATAGTGTTGAAAAAACCACTTTTCGCACTTGTGTTAGTGTTGAAAAACCACTTTTCGCACTTGTGTTGTTGCAGGAAACCACTTTTGCACTTGCTATTTGTGGGAAAAAAACACTTTTTGCACCTGTGATAGTGTTGAAAAACCACTTTTCACACTTGTGTTAGTGTTGAAAAACCACTTTTCGCACTTGTGTTGGTGCAGGAAACCACTTTTTGCACTTGTATTAGTGTGGAAAAACCACTTTTCGCACTTGTGTTAGTGTTGAAAAACAACTTTTCGCACTTGTGTTAGTGTTGAAAAAACCACTTTTCGCACTTGTGTTAGTGTTGAAAAAACCACTTTTCGCACTTGTGTTGGTGCAGGAAACCACTTTTGCACTTGTATTAGTGTGGAAAAAACACTTTTTCGCACTTGTGAGAGTGTTGAAAAACCACTTTTCGCACTTGTGTTAGTGTTGAAAAAACAACTTTTCACACTTGTGTTAGTGTTGAAAAACCACTTTTCGCACTTGTGTTGGTGCAGGAAACCACTTTTGCACTTGTATTAGTGTGGAAAAAAACACTTTTCGCACTTGTGTTAGTGTTGAAAAACCACTTTTCGCACTTGTGTTAGTGTTGAAAAACCACTTTTCACACTTGTGTTAGTGTTGAAAAACCACTTTTTCGCACTTGTGTTGGTGCAGGAAACCACTTTTGCACTTGTATTAGTGTGGAAAAAACACTTTTCGCACTTGTGTTAGTGTTGAAAAACCACTTTTTGCACTTGTGTTAGTGTTGATAAACCACTTTTCGCACTTGTGTTGCTGCAGGAAACCACTTTTGCACTTCTATTAGTGTGGA
Organism: Myxine glutinosa; assembly: GCF_964187855.1. Lineage (NCBI taxonomy): Eukaryota > Metazoa > Chordata > Myxini > Myxiniformes > Myxinidae > Myxine > Myxine glutinosa. Next base: position 2,129 of record NW_027620181.1, read on the forward strand.
AAAAACACTTTTTGCACTTGTGATAGTGTTGAAAAACCACTTTTCGCAACTTGTGTTAGTGTTGATAAACCACTTTTCGCACTTGTGTTGGTGCAGAGAAACCACTTTTGCACTTGTATTAGTGTCGAAAAAACACTTTTTGCACTTGTGATAGTGTTGAAAAACCACTTTTCACACTTGTGTTAGTGTTGAAAAACCACTTTTCGCACTTGTGTTGGTGCAGGAAATCACTTTTGCACTTGTATTAGTGTGGAAAAACCACTTTTCGCACTTGTGTTAGTGTTGAAAAACCACTTTTCGCACTTGTGTTAGTGTTGAAAAACCACTTTTCGCACTTGTGTTGGTGCAGGAAACCACTTTTGCACTTGTATTAGTGTGGAAAAAACACTTTTTGCACTTGTGATAGTGTTGAAAAAACCACTTTTCGCACTTGTGTTGGTGCAGGAAACCACTTTTGCACTTGTATTAGTGTGGAAAAAACCACTTTTTCGCACTTGTGTTAGTGTTGAAAAACCACTTTTCGCACTTGTGTTGGTGCAGGAAACCACTTTTGCACTTGTATTAGTGTGGAAAAAACACTTTTCGCACTTGTGTTAGTGTTGAAAAACCACTTTTCGCACTTGTGTTGGTGCAGGAAACCACTTTTGCACTTGCATTAGTGTGAAAAAACACTTGTTGCACTTGTGATAGTGTTGAAAAACCACTTTTCGCACTTGTGTTAGTGTTGAAAAACCACTTTTCGCACTTGTGTTGTTGCAGGAAACCACTTTTGCACTTGTATTTGTGTGGAAAAATCACTTTTTGCACTTGTGATAGTGTTGAAAAACCCCTTTTCACACTTGTGTTAGTGTTGAAAAAACCACTTTTCGCACTTGTGTTGGTGCAGGAAACCACTTTTGCACTTGTATTAGTGTGGATAAACCACTTTTTGCACTTGTGTTATTGTTGAAAAACCACTTTTCGCACTTGTGTTAGTGTTGAAAAACCACTTTTCGCACTTGTGTTAGTGTTGAAAAACCACTTTTCGCACTAGTGTTAGTGTTGAAAAACCACTTTTCGCACTTGTGTTGGTGCAGGAAACCACTTTTGCACTTGTATTAGTGTGGAAAAAACACTTTTTGCACTTGTGATAGTGTTGAAAAACCACTTTTCGCACTTGTGTTAGTGTTGAAAAACCACTTTTCGCACTTGTGTTGGTGCAGGAAACCACTTTTGCACTTGTTTTAGTGTGGAAAAACCACTTTTCACACTTGTGTTAGTGTTGAAAAACCACTTTTCGCACTAGTGTTAGTGTTGAAAAACCACTTTTCGCACTTGTGTTAGTGTTGAAAAACCACTTTTCGCACTTGTGTTGGTGCAGGAAACCACTTTTGCACTTGTATTAGTGTGGAAAAAACACTTTTCGCACTTGTGTTAGTGTTGAAAAACCACTTTTTCACACTTGTGTTAGTGTTGAAAAACACTTTTCACACTTGTGTTGGTGCAGGAAACCACTTTTGCACTTGTATTATTGTGGAAAAACCACTTTTGCACTTGTATTAGTGTGGAAAAAACACTTTTCGCACTTGTGTTAGTGTTGAAAAACCACTTTTCGCACTTGTGTTGGTGCAGGAAACCACTTTTGCACTTGTATTAGTGTGGAAAAAACACTTTTCGCACTTGTGTTAGTTTGAAAAACCACTTTTCGCACTTGTGTTAGTGTTGAAAAACCACTTTTTGCACTTGTGTTGGTGCAGGAAACTACTTTTGCACTTGTATTAGTGTGGAAAAAACACTTTTTGCACTTGTGATAGTGTTGAAAAACCACTTTTTGCACTTGTGTTAGTGTTGAAAAACCACTTTTCGCACTTGTGTTAGTGTTGAAAAACCACTTTTCGCATTTGTGTTGGTGCAGGAAACCACTTTTGCACTTGTATTAGTGTGGAAAAAACACTTTTCGCACTTGTGTTAGTGTTGAAAAACCACTTTTCGCACTTGTGTTAGTGTTGAAAAACCACTTTTTCGCACTTGTGTTGGTGCAGTAAACCACTTTTGCACTTGTATTAGTGTGGAAAAAAACACTTTTCGCACTTGTGTTAGTGTTGAAAAACCACTTTTCGCACTTGTGTTGGTGCAGGAAACTACTTTTGCACTTGTGTGAGTGTTGAAAAACCACTTTTCGCACTTGTGTTGGTGTTGAAAAACCACTTTTCGCACTTGTGTTAGTGTTGAAAAACCACTTTTCACACTTGTGTTAGTGTTGAAAAAACCACTTTTCGCACTTGTGTTGGTGCAGGAAACCACTTTTTGCACTTGTATTAGTGTGGAAAAAAACACTTTTTCGCACTTGTGTTAGTGTTGAAAAACACTTTTCCCACTTGTGTTAGTGTTGAAAAACCACTTTTCACACTTGTGTTAGTGTTGAAAAACCACTTTTCGCACTTGCTGTTGGTGCAGGAAACCACTTTTGCACTTGTATTGGTGTGGAAAAAACACTTTTCGCACTTGTGTTAGTGTTGAAAAACCACTTTTCGTACTTGTGTTAGTGTTGATAAACCACTTTTTCGCACTTGTGTTAGTGTGGTAAAACCACTTTTCGCACTTGTGTTAGTGTTGAAAACCACTTTTCGCACTTGTGTTAGTGTTGAAAAACCACTTTTTGCACTTGTGTTAGTGTTGAAAAACCACTTTTTTGCACTTGTGTTAGTGTTGAAAAACCACTTTTTCGCACTTGTGTTGGTGCAGGAAACCACTTTTGCACTTGTATTAGTGTGGAAAAAACACTTTTTGCGCTTCTGATAGTGTTGAAAAACCACTTTTCGCACTTGTGTTAGTGTTGAAAAACCACTTTTCGCACTTGTGTTGGTGCAGGAAACCCCTTTTGCACTTGTATTAGTGTAGAAAAACCACTTTTCGCACTTGTGTTAGTGTTGAAAAACCACTTTTCGCACTTGTGTTAGTGTTGAAAAACCACTTTTCACACTTGTGTTAGTGTTGAAAAACCACTTTTCGCACTTGTGTTGGTGCAGGAAACCACTTTTGCACTTGTATTAGTGTGGAAAAAACACTTTTCACACTTGTGTTAGTGTTGAAAAACCACTTTTCGCACTTGTGTTGGTGCAGGAAACCACTTTTGCACTTGTATTAGTGTGGAAAAAACACTTTTTGCACTGGTGATAGTGTTGAAAAACCACTTTTCGCACTTGTGTTAGTGTTGAAAAACCACTTTTCGCACTTGTGTTGGTGCAGGAAACCACTTTTGCACTTGTATTAGTGTAGAAAAACCACTTTTCGCACTTGTGTTAGTGTTGAAAAACCACTTTTCGCACTTGTGTTAGTGTTGAAAAACCACTTTTCACACTTGTGTTAGTGTTGAAAAACCACTTTTCGCACTTGTGTTAGTGTTGATAAACCACTTTTCGCACTTGTGTTGGTGCAGGAAACCACTTTTGCACTTGTATTAGTGTGGAAAAACCACTTTTCACACTTGTGTTAGTGTTGAAAAACCACTTTTCGCACTTGTGTTAGTGTTGAAAAACCACTTTTCGCACTTGTGTTGGTGCAGGAAACCACTTTTGCACTTGTATTAGTGTGGAAAAACCACTTTTCGCACTTGTGTTAGTGTTGAAAAACCACTTTTCGCACTTGTGTTAGTGTTGAAAAACCACTTTTCGCACTTGTGTTAGTGTTGAAAAACCACTTTTCACACTTGTGTTGGTGCAGGAAACCACTTTTGCACTTGTATTAGTGTGGAAAAAACACTTTTTGCACTTGTGCTAGTGTTGAAAAAACACTTTTCGCACTTGTGTTGGTGTTGAAAAACCACTTTTCGCACTTGTGTTAGTGTTGAAAAACCACTTTTCGCACTTGTGTTGGTGCAGGAAACCACTTTTGCACTTGTATTAGTGTGGAAAAAACACTTTTTGCACTTGTGATAGTGTTGAAAAACCACTTTTCGCACTTGTGTTAGTGTTGAAAAACCACTTTTCGCACTTGTGTTGGTGCAGGAAACCACTTTTGCACTTGTTTTAGTGTGGAAAAACCACTTTTCACACTTGTGTTGGTGTTGAAAAACCACTTTTGCACTTGTTTTAGTGTGGAAAAACCACTTTTCGCACTTGTGTTAGTGTTGAAAAACCACTTTTCGCATTTGTGTTGGTGCAGGAAACCACTTTTGCACTTGTATTAGTGTGGAAAAAACACTTTTCGCACTTGTGTTAGTGTTGAAAAACCACTTTTCGCACTTGTGTTAGTGTTGAAAAACCACTTTTCGCACTTGTGTTGGTGCAGTAAACCACTTTTGCACTTGTATTAGTGTGGAAAAAACACTTTTCGCACTTGTGTTAGTGTTGAAAAACCACTTTTCGCACTTGTGTTGGTGCAGGAAACTACTTTTGCACTTGTGTGAGTGTTGAAAAACCACTTTTCGCACTTGTGTTGGTGTTGAAAAACCACTTTTCGCACTTGTGTTAGTGTTGAAAAACCACTTTTCACACTTGTGTTAGTGTTGAAAAACCACTTTTCGCACTTGTGTTGGTGCAGGAAACCACTTTTGCACTTGTATTAGTGTGGAAAAAACACTTTTCGCACTTGTGTTAGTGTTGAAAAACCACTTTTCCCACTTGTGTTAGTGTTGAAAAACCACTTTTAACACTTGTGTTAGTGTTGAAAAACCACTTTTCGCACTTGTGTTGGTGCAGGAAACCACTTTTGCACTTGTATTGGTGTGGAAAAAACACTTTTCGCACTTGTGTTAGTGTTGAAAAACCACTTTTCGTACTTGTGTTAGTGTTGATAAACCACTTTTCGCACTTGTGTTAGTGTGGTAAAACCACTTTTCGCACTTGTGTTAGTGTTGAAAAACCACTTTTCGCACTTGTGTTAGTGTTGAAAAACCACTTTTTGCACTTGTGTTAGTGTTGAAAAACCACTTTTTGCACTTGTGTTAGTGTTGAAAAACCACTTTTCGCACTTGTGTTGGTGCAGGAAACCACTTTTGCACTTGTATTAGTGTGGAAAAAACACTTTTTGCACTTCTGATAGTGTTGAAAAACCACTTTTCGCACTTGTGTTAGTGTTGAAAAACCACTTTTCGCACTTGTGTTGGTGCAGGAAACCCCTTTTGCACTTGTATTAGTGTAGAAAAACCACTTTTCGCACTTGTGTTAGTGTTGAAAAACCACTTTTCGCACTTGTGTTAGTGTTGAAAAACCACTTTTCACACTTGTGTTAGTGTTGAAAAACCACTTTTCGCACTTGTGTTGGTGCAGGAAACCACTTTTGCACTTGTATTAGTGTGGAAAAAACACTTTTCGCACTTGTGTTAGTGTTGAAAAACCACTTTTCGCACTTGTGTTGGTGCAGGAAACCACTTTTGCACTTGTATTAGTGTGGAAAAAACACTTTTTGCACTGGTGATAGTGTTGAAAAACCACTTTTCGCACTTGTGTTAGTGTTGAAAAACCACTTTTCGCACTTGTGTTGGTGCAGGAAACCACTTTTGCACTTGTATTAGTATGGAAAAACCACTTTTCGCACTTGTGTTAGTGTTGAAAAACCACTTTTCGCACTTGTGTTAGTGTTGAAAAACCACTTTTCACACTTGTGTTAGTGTTGAAAAACCACTTTTCGCACTTGTGTTAGTGTTGATAAACCACTTTTCGCACTTGTGTTGGTGCAGGAAACCACTTTTGCACTTGTATTAGTGTGGAAAAACCACTTTTCACACTTGTGTTAGTGTTGAAAAACCACTTTTCGCACTTGTGTTAGTGTTGAAAAAACCACTTTTCGCACTTGTGTTGGTGCAGGAAACCACTTTTGCACTTGTATTAGTGTGGAAAAAACCACTTTTCGCACTTGTGTTAGTGTTGAAAAACCACTTTTCGCACTTGTGTTGGTGCAGGAAACCACTTTTGCACTTGTATTAGTGTGGAAAAAACACTTTTTGCACTTGTGATAGTGTTGAAAAACCACTTTTCGCACTTGTGTTAGTGTTGAAAAACCACTTTTCGCACTTGTGTTAGTGTTGAAAAACCACTTTTCGCACTTGTGTTAGTGTTGAAAAACCACTTTTCGCACTTGTGTTAGTGTTGAAAAACCACTTTTCGCACTTGTGTTGGTGCAGGAAACCACTTTTGCACTTGTATTAGTGTGGAAAAAACACTTTTTGCACTTGTGATAGTGTTGAAAAACCACTTTTCGCACTTGTGTTAGTGTTGAAAAACCACTTTTCGCACTTGTGTTGGTGCAGGAAACCACTTTTGCACTTGTTTTAGTGTGGAAAAACCACTTTTCACACTTGTGTTGGTGTTGAAAAACCACTTTTGCACTTGTTTTAGTGTGGAAAAACCACTTTTCGCACTTGTGTTGGTGTTGAAAAACCACTTTTCGCACTTGTGTTAGTGTTGAAAAACCACTTTTTGCACTTGTGTTGGTGCAGGAAACCACTTTTGCACTTGTATTAGTGTGGAAAAAACACTTTTCGCACTTGTGTTAGTGTTGAAAAACCACTTTTCGCACTTGTGTTAGTGTTGAAAAACCACTTTTCGCACTTGTGTTGGTGCAGTAAACCACTTTTGCACTTGTATTAGTGTGGAAAAAACACTTTTCGCACTTGTGTTAGTGTTGAAAAACCACTTTTCGCACTTGTGTTGGTGCAGGAAACTACTTTTGCACTTGTGTGAGTGTTGAAAAACCACTTTTCGCACTTGTGTTGGTGTTGAAAAACCACTTTTCGCACTTGTGTTAGTGTTGAAAAACCACTTTTCACACTTGTGTTAGTGTTGAAAAACCACTTTTCACACTTGTGTTGGTGCAGGAAACCACTTTTCGCACTTGTGTTGGTGCAGGAAACCACTTTTGCACTTGTATTAGTGTGGAAAAAACACTTTTCGCACTTGTGTTAGTGTTGAAAAACCACTTTTCACACTTGTGTTAGTGTTGAAAAACCACTTTTCGCACTTGTGTTGGTGCAGGAAACCACTTTTGCACTTGTATTGGTGTGGAAAAAACACTTTTCGCACTTGTATTGGTGTGGAAAAAACACTTTTCGCACTTGTGTTAGTGTTGAAAAACCACTTTTCGTACTTGTGTTAGTGTTGATAAACCACTTTTCGCACTTGTGTTAGTGTGGTAAAACCACTTTTCGCACTTGTGTTAGTGTTGAAAAACCACTTTTCGCACTTGTGTTAGTGTTGAAAAACCACTTTTTGCACTTGTGTTAGTGTTGAAAAACCACTTTTCGCACTTGTGTTGGTGCAGGAAACCACTTTTGCACTTGTATTAGTGTGGAAAAAACACTTTTTGCACTTGTGATAGTGTTGAAAAACCACTTTTCGCACTTGTGTTAGTGTTGAAAAACCACTTTTCGCACTTGTGTTGGTGCAGGAAACCCCTTTTGCACTTGTATTAGTGTAGAAAAACCACTTTTCGCACTTGTGTTAGTGTTGAAAAACCACTTTTCGCACTTGTGTTAGTGTTGAAAAACCACTTTTCACACTTGTGTTAGTGTTGAAAAACCACTTTTCGCACTTGTGTTGGTGCAGGAAACCACTTTTGCACTTGTATTAGTGTGGAAAAAACACTTTTCGCACTTGTGTTAGTGTTGAAAAACCACTTTTCGCACTTGTGTTGGTGCAGGAAACCACTTTTGCACTTGTATTAGTGTGGAAAAAACACTTTTTGCACTGGTGATAGTGTTGAAAAACCACTTTTCGCACTTGTGTTAGTGTTGAAAAACCACTTTTCGCACTTGTGTTGGTGCAGGAAACCACTTTTGCACTTGTATTAGTGTAGAAAAACCACTTTTCGCACTTGTGTTAGTGTTGAAAAACCACTTTTCGCACTTGTGTTAGTGTTGAAAAACCACTTTTCACACTTGTGTTAGTGTTGAAAAACCACTTTTCACACTTGTGTTAGTGTTGATAAACCACTTTTCGCACTTGTGTTGGTGCAGGAAACCACTTTTGCACTTGTATTAGTGTGGAAAAACCACTTTTCACACTTGTGTTAGTGTTGAAAACCACTTTTCGCACTTGTGTTAGTGTTGAAAAACCACTTTTCACACTTGTGTTAGTGTTGAAAAACCACTTTTCGCACTTGTGTTGGTGCAGGAAACCACTTTTGCACTTGTATTAGTGTGGAAAAACCACTTTTCGCACTTGTGTTAGTGTTGAAAAACCACTTTTCGCACTTGTGTTAGTGTTGAAAAACCACTTTTCGCACTTGTGTTAGTGTTGAAAAACCACTTTTCGCACTTGTGTTGGTGCAGGAAACCACTTTTGCACTTGTATTAGTGTGGAAAAAACACTTTTTGCACTTGTGATAGTGTTGAAAAACCACTTTTCGCACTTGTGTTAGTGTTGAAAAACAACTTTTCACACTTGTGTTAGTGTTGAAAAACCACTTTTTGCACTTGTGTTGGTGCAGGAAACCACTTTTGCACTTGTATTAGTGTGGAAAAAACACTTTTCGCACTTGTGTTAGTGTTGAAAAACCACTTTTCGCACTTGTGTTAGTGTTGATAAACCACTTTTTGCACTTGTGTTGGTGCAGGAAACCACTTTTGCACTTGTATTAGTGTGGAAAAAACACTTTTTGCACTTGTGATAGTGTTGAAAAACCACTTTTCGCACTTGTGTTAGTGTTGATAAACCACTTTTCGCACTTGTGTTGGTGCAGGAAACCACTTTTGCACTTGTATTAGTGTCGAAAAAACACTTTTTGCACTTGTGATAGTGTTGAAAAACCACTTTTCGCACTCGTGTTGGTGTTGAAAAACCACTTTTCGCACTTGTGTTGGTGCAGGAAACCACTTTTGCACTTGTATTAGTGTGGAAAAAACACTTTTTGCACTTGTGATAATGTTGAAAAACCACTTTTCGCACTTGTGTTAGTGTTGATAAACCACTTTTCGCACTTGTGTTGGTGCAGGAAACCACTTTTGCACTTGTATTAGTGTCGAAAAAACACTTTTTGCACTTGTGATAGTGTTGAAAAACCACTTTTCGCACTCGTGTTGGTGTTGAAAAACCACTTTTCGCACTTGTGTTGGTGCAGGAAACCACTTTTGCACTTGTATTAGTGTGGAAAAACCACTTTTCGCACTTGTGTTAGTGTTGAAAAACCACTTTTCGCACTTGTGTTAGTGTTGAAAAACCACTTTTCGCACTTGTGTTGGTGCAGGAAACCACTTTTGCACTTGTATTAGTGTGGAAAAAACACTTTTTGCACTTGTGATAGTGTTGAAAAACCACTTTTCACACTTGTGTTAGTGTTGAAAAACCACTTTTCGCACTTGTGTTGGTGCATGAAACCACTTTTGCACTTGTATTAGTGTGGAAAAACCACTTTCCGCACTTGTGTTAGTGTTGAAAAACCACTTTTCGCACTTGTGTTGGTGCAGGAAACCACTTTTGCACTTGTATTAGTGTGGAAAAAACACTTTTCGCACTTGTGTTAGTGTTGAAAAACCACTTTTCGCACTTGTGTTGGTGCAGGAAACCACTTTTGCACTTGCATTAGTGTGAAAAAACACTTTTTGCACTTGTGATAGTGTTGAAAAACCACTTTTCGCACTTGTGTTAGTGTTGAAAAACCACTTTTCGCACTTGTGTTGTTGCAGGAAACCACTTTTGCACTTGTATTTGTGTGGAAAAAACACTTTTTGCACCTGTGATAGTGTTGAAAAACCACTTTTCACACTTGTGTTAGTGTTGAAAAACCACTTTTCGCACTTGTGTTGGTGCAGGAAACCACTTTTGCACTTGTATTAGTGTGGAAAAAACACTTTTTGCACTTGTGAGAGTGTTGAAAAACCACTTTTCGCACTTGTGTTAGTGTTGAAAAACCACTTTTCGCACTTGTGTTGGTGCAGGAAACCACTTTTGCACTTGTATTAGTGTGGAAAAAACACTTTTTGCACTTGTGAGAGTGTTGAAAAACCACTTTTCGCACTTGTGTTAGTGTTGAAAAACAACTTTTCACACTTGTGTTAGTGTTGAAAAACCACTTTTCGCACTTGTGTTGGTGCAGGAAACCACTTTTGCACTTGTATTAGTGTGGAAAAAACACTTTTTGCACTTGTGAGAGTGTTGAAAAACCACTTTTCGCACTTGTGTTAGTGTTGAAAAACCACTTTTCGCACTTGTGTTGGTGCAGGAAACCACTTTTGCACTTGTATTAGTGTGGAAAAAACACTTTTTGCACTTGTGAGAGTGTTGAAAAACCACTTTTCGCACTTGTGTTAGTGTTGAAAAACAACTTTTCACACTTGTGTTAGTGTTGAAAAACCACTTTTCGCACTTGTGTTGGTGCAGGAAACCACTTTTGCACTTGTATTAGTGTGGAAAAAACACTTTTCGCACTTGTGTTAGTGTTGAAAAACCACTTTTCGCACTTGTGTTAGTGTTGAAAAACCACTTTTCACACTTGTGTTAGTGTTGAAAAACCACTTTTCGCACTTGTGTTGGTGCAGGAAACCACTTTTGCACTTGTATTAGTGTGGAAAAAACACTTTTCGCACTTGTGTTAGTGTTGAAAAACCACTTTTTGCACTTGTGTTAGTGTTGATAAACCACTTTTCGCACTTGTGTTGCTGCAGGAAACCACTTTTGCACTTCTATTAGTGTGGAAAAAACACTTTTTGCACTTGTGATAGTGTTGAAAAACCACTTTTCGCACTTGTGTTAGTGTTGATAAACCACTTTTCGCACTTGTGTTGGTGCAGGAAACCACTTTTGCACTTGTATTAGTGTCGAAAAAACACTTTTTGCACTTGTGATAGTGTTGAAAAACCACTTTTCACACTTGTGTTAGTGTTGAAAAACCACTTTTCGCACTTGTGTTGGTGCAGGAAATCACTTTTGCACTTGTATTAGTGTGGAAAAACCACTT
>NW_027620182.1:0-13000 GCF_964187855.1 Myxine glutinosa
TGTGTTGGTGCAGGAAACCACTTTTGCACTTGTATTAGTGTGGAAAAAACACTTTTTGCACTTGTGATAGTGTTGAAAAACCACTTTTCGCACTTGTGTTAGTGTTGAAAAACCACTTTTAGAACTTGTGTTAGTGTTGAAAAACCACTTTTTGCACTTGTGTGGTGCAGGAAACCACTTTTGCACTTGTATTAGTGTGGAAAAACCACTTTTCGCACTTGTGTTAGTGTTGAAAAACCACTTTTCGCACTTGTGTTAGTGTTGAAAAACCACTTTTCGCACTTGTGTTGGTGCAGGAAACCACTTTTGCACTTGTATTAGTGTGGAAAAAACACTTTTTGCACTTGTGACAGTGTTGAAAAACCACTTTTCGCACTTGTGTTAATGTTGAAAAACCACTTTTCGCACTTGTGTTGGTGCAGGAAACCACTTTTGCACTTGTATTAGTGTGGAAAAAACACTTTTTGCACTTGTGATAGTGTTGAAAAACCACTTTTCGCACTTGTGTTAGTGTTGAAAAACCACTTTCCGCACTTGTGTTAGTGTTGAAAAACCACTTTTCGCACTTGTGTTGGTGCAGGAAACCACTTTTGCACTTGTATTAGTGTGGAAAAAACACTTTTTGCACTTGTGATAGTGTTGAAAAACCACTTTTCGCACTTGTGTTAGTGTTGAAAAACCACTTTCCGCACTTGTGTTAGTGTTGAAAAACCACTTTTCGCACTTGTGTTGGTGCAGGAAACCACTTTTGCACTTGTATTAGTGTGGAAAAAACACTTTTTGCACTTGTGATAGTGTTGAAAAACCACTTTTCGCACTTGTGTTAGTGTTGAAAAACCACTTTTCGCACTTATGTTGGTGCAGGAAACCACTTTTGCACTTGTATTAGTGTGGAAAAAACACTTTTCGCACTTGTGTTAGTGTTGAAAAACCACTTTTCACACTTGTGTTAGTGTTGAAAAACCACTTTTTGCACTTGTGTTGGTGCAGGAAACCACTTTTGCACTTGTATTAGTGTGGAAAAAACACTTTTTGCACTTGTGATAGTGTTGAAAAACCACTTTTTGCACTTGTGTTAGTGTTGAAAAACCACTTTTTGCACTTGTGTTAGTGTTGAAAAACCACTTTTCGCACTTGTGTTGGTGCAGGAAACCACTTTTGCACTTGTATTAGTGTGGAAAAACAACTTTTCGCACTTGTGTTAGTGTTGAAAAACCACTTTTCGCACTTGTGTTAGTGTTGAAAAACCACTTTTCGCACTTGTGTTGGTGCAGAAAACCACTTTTGCACTTGTATTAGTGTGGAAAAAACACTTTTTGTACTTGTGATAGTGTTGAAAAACCACTTTTCGCACTTGTGTTAGTGTTGAAAAACCACTTTTCGCACTTGTGTTGGTGCAGGAAACCACTTGTGCACTTGTATTAGTGTGGAAAAAACACTTTTTGCACTTGTGATAGTGTTGAAAAACCACTTTTCGCACTTGTGTTAGTGTTGAAAAACCACTTTCCGCACTTGTGTTAGTGTTGAAAAACCACTTTTCGCACTTGTGTTGGTGCAGGAAACCACTTTTGCACTTATATTAGTGTGGAAAAAACACTTTTTGCACTTGTGATAGTGTTGAAAAACCACTTTTCGCACTTGTGTTAGTGTTGAAAAACCACTTTTCGCACTTGTGTTGGTGCAGGAAACCACTTTTGCACTTGTATTAGTGTGGAAAAAACACTTTTCGCACCTGTATTAGTGTTGAAAAACCACTTTCCGCACTTGTGTTAGTGTTGAAAAACCACTTTTCGCAGTTGTGTTGGTGCAGGAAACCACTTTTGCACTTGTATTAGTGTGGAAAAAACACTTTTTGCACTTGTGATAGTGTTGAAAAACCACTTTTCGCACTTGTGTTAGTGTTGAAAAACCATTTTTCGCACTTGTGTTGGTGCAGGAAACCACTTTTGCACTTGTATTAGTGTGGAAAAAACACTTTTTGCACTTGTGATAGTGTTGAAAAACCACTTTTCGCACTTGTGTTAGTGTTGAAAAACCACTTTCCGCACTTTGGTTAGTAGGTGATAAATGTTGCTTCTGGGACACCTCCGTTTAACATGGGAAATCCCTATCTAATGTCATTTACCCCCTTGTCTTTTTCAAAAATCATAAACACCTCTATTTCTCCCTCTATGAACCTATAATCCTTCTCACCTTATGAACCTATAATCCTTCTTGCCTTATGAACCTATAATCCTTCTCACCTTATGAACCTATAATCCTTCTAGCCTTATGAACCTATGATTTTCTTCCTTTATGAACCTATAATCCTTCTAGCCTTATGAACCTATGATCCTTCTCACTTACATGTAATTTTTGCCCTATTCCCCCACTAGCCTCTTCATGTAGTTCCTTAGACCACTCTACTAATGAGCCTATAAATATATTATCTCTTTCTAACTTTTTTAAGAGTTCCATTCTCCTATAGAACTCATCCCCATCAAGTATATTTATAAAGTATACAGGTTCCTTAACCTTTTGTTGTGAAAGTATAAAGTGGTATGTTTCATGGAGGGTTCTTGTTTGACCTCCTCCTCTCCCATATACCATTTTAAAATTATAATATTTATTATCCGATTGATAACCATTAAAGTTCTCACTCCACTCTAATATATTTTTCTTCTCGCCCTCCATTACCCCACTTAACAAATGAATACGTTTATCCGTCTTGAGAACCTTCTGACCAGTGATTCTCTCAACCTCTTGAATCTGAAATTTTTCACATTCGTTATGTGAAATACCAAGGTTGATTACACCTCCACTCTTTAGTCTGGTTGATACTTGGTTCTATCATTTATATAATAGTAAAAAAGGTGGCGGTAGCCCGTTAAAATCCCTAACCCCCCTTTTTAACTTATCACTTATATATATATCTTATCACTTATATATATCTTATCACTTATATATCTTATCACTTATATATCTTATCACTTATCTTATATAACCATAAGGGAGACTATCAATTCCATTTTCTAAAATAAACCTCTTATCATCAAAAGCCCCCAATGCTTTCTTATTCACCTCTTCTGAATATAATTGATGTTTATAACTTCTTATTCCATTAATCTTTCTAAACTCTTCTTTCTTTGTTGTTAAACAGTTATAATAATCCTTAAAGTTTATTGTTTCTTTAATGACATTTTTCTTTACACCTTTTAACTTCTTATCAGTCTTTTCAACGTTATTCACAATGTATTTATAAGCATAAGCCTTCGACCTCAATCCCACAAATTCACTCATAACATTTCCTCCCAATTCATCCTTGAACTTTCCAATCACCTTTTTATTTTTAGAAGAGAACAACTCACTCTCTGGACTGTAATTACTTGTATCATAGATATTAATGTCCTTTTTCATGTCTGAATAAACATCATCAGTATTAATTTTCAAAATAAAACTATCAGTATCCATATACAACAATGACACATTATCCTTATACTTTGATTTTAGATTAATATAAAAGTAATCATACATTAATGACTTTGACAAGTCAAGAATTGATGTTCCAATGTAAATAGGTTTGTCCATTTCAATACTCTCTTTAACCAAATGGATCGCACAAAAGTTCTCAGTAAAGACCTCAGCTCTAGTAAAACTCGGTCTATTAATTAATTTTGATGCTTGTTCCCAAGATGTCGCTGGTCTGATATTTTGTCTTTTCCTTACATTCTCCATGGTCTTACCAAAGACTGCATTATTCATCAATTTATAAAAGTCTTTCTCAAAATTTGTTTTTGACTCTGTTCTTCTTTGTGTATTAAAATCAATGTACCCCTTTAACCAATGACTTTGATTGAACTTTAGAACCCTGTGGATCTTCTCTACTCTTAGACCTTTTGATAAATATTGTCGCTAATTTCTTTGGTGTAGTACATAATTTTTCTTGTTATATAATGTAGTAAGTAATTTTTCTGTTGATTCACCTATATCAAACGATCGTTGATAATCACTCAACCATTCTTTCTTTGGACTTTCTTTCTCACAAGCAAATGGAAGATCTTTATGTTTGATATGAAGTTCTTCAGGATATTTTAAATCGACCTCAAAATAATAACCAACCTTTGAATCATCCAATTCTTTTTGTGTAGAGATACATACATCTTGTAAAACCTTTGTGTAGTCTTTTTCCTTTACCCATCTTAGTTTCCCATAAGGAAGAGCTTGAGACATTGCCCAGCCATACAAGTTGTTTGCGTCATAGTACATCAAGTAAGAACTCTCTTTCGTTGAATCATAATTTGGAAGATATTTGTTATTTGCTTTTGCGTATCTGCTCGAGCATACTTGTGAAATCCCACCTCTTTTTGCCTTTTCAGTCATCAAAAGCATATCGACATCGGTTATCAAATCCAAAACTTGTTTTGTCATTTTCAACATCGCGCTCCAAGCCAATCCAGGTGCTGTGTAGTAGTGAGCAGGATCCAATCCATATCCAGTGCGACAAACAGATCTAAAGGCTTCAAATACATCGGCCAATAAAAGCACATCAGTTTTGAGATACAAATCGTGATACTCGCCAAGATTCTTGATGTTATATTTTTCCCAAACATTTTGTGCGTGTACATAATCTTTATCAGATATATGACTGTTGTTTAATTTGTTATAGAAATTTTCTTTTAAAGGAAGTTGTGTTTCATTGAATCTCTCAAATGAGTCCATATAGTCATAGGGGTAAATTCCCTTTTGTGTTAGAAAATCTTTATCTGAAAAATACTCTGAAAGACATGGAAACTCTTTTAGATTTTGAACCAAGTTAGCCAATGGACTTGCCATGAATTTAAATGTATCAAGAAATCTGATATGAGTAATAGGAGATGTGTGAATTGTTTTTGTGAATGAAATGTATTTCTGATCCGTGTTAGGAATTGCTGAAATGTGTCCAGATGTCTTTGAAAGTTCATTAATAAATATATGCGTATCATAATGAGCGTTGTTATGAAGAAAGACAGGAATGAAAGAGGGGAGTTGATAATTAATATTACAACTTTGATGAGCTGGACCTCTATATTTACCAGTGAGATGACAATGATCTCTAACCTTTAGACCTTCACCAATTTTTTCCTCACAAATATGACAAACATTGTTTTTTCTAAATTCCCTTTTCTGTTCACTCGTCAAGGACATTGGTTTATTAGTTTCTCTCATTATCTTGGTTAATCGGACACAGTCTTTTCTAGTCGTTTCACAAACTCCTCTGGGGTATTTGAGCCTCTATACTCCTCTAACTTGGTATATTTATCACCAAACGGATGATTTGATATAATAACAAAAACCGCAAGGAGTATATTTTTGATATTTATTTGTGTATGATTCTTTTGGATCTGGAGAAGCAGTATCTATTTTTTCTAGAATACTTTCAAAATCAGCATATATAACAAATGGATGTTTGATCTTTTTCTTTTCTTCTTTGAATGTGATATTTGAGCCTTCTTTAGGCATATTGATTACCGTTGATTTATGTTCATCACAATAATTTGAATGTTTATCTAATCTTTCTTGTGTATGGAAGAAGTTAAGACAACGCAAACAAATATATATTTTATTTGTTCTTTTACATACTTGTGGTTTTATTAATTTAGCAATATCTTTAATGTATGTATAATGTGAATTTTCCTCTGAATTAAAATATAGAATATTAATATGAGTTTGTTTACAATTGTCAGAAAGCTTTAAAACCTGAATGCTGTTTGTTTCTGTTAGACCATAAACATTAACTGATAAATTATTTATCTTTTCAAATTTAGGAATATCATTTAAAGCCATAGGAAACTTTAGATCTTTCGTATTTAATGTATTCTCATATTTTTTATAATGAGATACTCTTTCATCATGAAAATGTGGAGGATGTAAGTGTGCTAGAATAGACCAGAGAAAACATTTATTGTCTTTATTTTTGATATTGATAACTGCTTTTCTATTTTTGATAACACTGGGTAAATCAATGTAGGAAGAAGCTTTTAGAGGATCTGATTTAAGAATATGAATGTCTATGTAAATAATTTTTCCTATATTGAATCCACTTCCTACGATTGAATTATCCACATCTTGCTCTTGTATAATAAGTTCATCATAGACTCCTGATGTTTTAAAATCTTGATATGAAGATATAAAGTGTGGCTCAGTTCTCATGTATGGTGTATCTATAACTCCTTCGTCCTTTGTCATTTCTAATTTTACTCCCATATAAAATTTAAGTGGTTTCATTTATTTTAGTGTTTTTTCAATCAACGTTTGAACAGCAGGTTTAACTATTTCTACAGCATCAACTATAGACTCTGGTTCAGGAGGTTTGAAGTTAAAGACTCTTATTTTAATATGTCCTTTGAATGCGCCATCAGAGTTTTTAGTTGTGATAAAATTTGATAAATGTAGAATTGTTTTAAGATGTATTTCGAAGCCTTTCTTGAGGATATTTTTATTACATGCAGAACAGTGTTTTGTTTCCTTCTGAATAGGAGATAGTAGGTGAAGTAGATTAAATGTGTGTTTGTTAGTTTTAAGGTGTCTTTTGTATTGTTTATATTCTTGTTCACAAACGTCGCAATACGTTGCTTTGATCATATTTATTTACATAGTAAAATTATACTTAAAACAAAGTGCCTTTTTTAGAGGCTTTTTAAAAGATGAAACTGTGCTTAAAGTAAAACACCTTTGAGCTTTTCAACTCGTTTTATGTATAGAACTTTACTTAAAGTAAAACACCTTTGAGCTTTTCAACTCGTTTTATGTACATAACTTTACTTAAAGTAAAACACCTTTGAGCTTTTCAACTCGTTTTATGTATATAACTTTACTTAAAGTAAAACACCTTTGAGCTTTTCAACACGTTTTATGTATATAACTATACTTAAAGTAAAGCATCTATGTATTAGCCAGAAAGTTTAGATACTCTAGTTCATCAATTTCAATTTCACTATCTGAGTCATCAATAAAGCTACTCTCATAACTATCATTTGAACACAAACTATTAGTATCATAACTATCTTCAGATCCTAGACTCTCAGTATAATAACTCTCAGAGTATTGACTGTTAATATCACTCATTTACATACCATTAAACTTCCATCAATATCTATATATTTTCTTTCATTATAACTAATAACCACAATATTTTTTACATTAAATGTTATTTTCAAATAATCTCTAATAATCAGAGTACGGCATGATAGTTCACCACTAATATTCATATTATTAATTTCACCCACATCTTTGGGTCTATTAAAGAATATACAAATGTTTCCTCTAGAATCGTTGATGGTCTTATCATTCATTTTCAAAGCTTCTTTATCAATGACCTTTTCAAGCTTTGAGTAAATTGTTAGTAGTAGTGGAGAAACTTTTGTCAAATTTACTTTAATAGAGTAATTAATTAACATAGCTTGTCCCGTAAATTTAATAAAAGGACACATGTTATTCTCCATTATGGGTTTAATCCAAAAATTTCCATATTTATCTTTGTTCAATTTAACATCTTTGACATATTTTTCTATATCTTCCACCGAAGTAGAGATTGATTGAAATTTGTCTTTTGTGTTTTACTTTAAGCACAGTTTCATCTTTAAAAAAGCCTCTAAAAAAGGCACTTTGTTTTAAGTATAATTTTACTTTATAAATATGATAAATTCTGAAGGATATTTAGAATTTCCAGACTCTCCATATGATAAATTAGAAATCTGCCACCATTGTGGTAGAATAGGGCTTAATAATGAGGGTTCATATAAACAATGTATTTTCTGTGATTTAATTTTAATTAATGATAATAAAAAATATAGAAAAATATATAACTCTTTTAAATTAGAACCAAAAATGAATTACTTTACAAGATTAATAAGAGAGATGAATGTTAAGTATTATGGTGATAATACACCATTTCTTACAAGGGAAGAGACTATTTGTATTGAGGAAATGTATAAGGGTATAATGATATTTATTATTCAAAATAATTTTAATGGAAATGTTAATACAAGATACTATATAAACAAAATAATGGATTATTTTGAAATTAAACCTGAACTCAGGATAAAATATAGAGTTTCTCAAAAAACTCAAAAAAAGTTCGATGACTTGTTTTCCAAATATATAAATGAATGATTTTTTACCCGTTTGGGAAAATAAGATAAAATTTAATAACCATAAAAATCTTCCAAATTCATTGAGATGTCTAATAGTCGGTTCAAGCGGATGTGGAAAAACCTGTTTACTTTTAAAGATGCTCCTTCATCCTAATTTTTTAGATTATGATAATTTAATAATTTTTACAAAGTCAAGTTTTCAACCTGAGTATCAACTACTCTCACAGGGTTTTAATGCGGGTCTTAAAAAGGAAGACATTATCGGTTTATTTAAACTTCAAAACAAACTAAATGATTATAATATTGATGATATAATACAATTATTTTGTGATACACAGAAATCAAAATCAAAACCAAAACCCATAACTTGTATTCTCAGTGATAATACAGATGATATACCTTCACCTCAAGATTTAGATAAATCAAAAAAGAACCTCATTATCTTTGATGATTGTGTTAATGAGAGAAACCAAACAGTAATGGATAGCTACTATACAAGACGGAGACATTCTTCTTGTAATTGTATTTATCTTAGTCAGTCATATTTTCAACTCCCTCGGCGCTCAATAAGAAACAATGCTAATACTTTTATTTTATTTAAGTTAAATTCAATAGATACAAATAATTTTTGGAGAGATAATTGTTCTGCATTATGTAGTAAGAAGGAATTTGAAAATAATATGAAACACACGATTGGAAAATATAAATATATTGTTGTGAAACAAGATGAGATACTAAATGATATTTTTCAATAAATAAATACAGAAAATGAATACCGAAGAAAGAGTAAGAAAGTTTAAAGAACATCAAGAGTTGGTTTCAAAAGTTGTAAAGCAACAGGAAGACATAAAGAAGAAAAGGAGACAGAAACTAACTGGTGAAGAAGCCTTTGAAAGAAAACAAGAGAAATTTTTTTAACCACTTTTAAAAACTCAACAAACGATTTCACCTACAGTTCCCACGGTAGAATTTACTCCGAAAAAATTTCAAATGCTCAAAGATTTTAGTCAAATGACAGAGCAAGAACTTGGAGAATTAGAATATGATGATAAAGGATTATTTCGGCATCTTGAGAAGGTAAATAAACGTTCCAATTATATTGTAGAAGCTCTTCAAAACAATGAATATTTGAAGGGTTCAAAAACCAGAGCAGGTCTCATTCCAACAGAAGAACCAGCACAGTTCCATCTTGTGAAAGAAAAGTTATTGATATTTAATGATAAATTGGTGTTCTTAAGTTCTGACCAACCAAATGTTGAATTAACCCCAAGATTAATGTTTCTTCTAACAAAAGATGGACATGCTAATTCACCTTATTTTGATGAACCGCTTGATATGGAAAGAGAGGAAGATAGCGAGTATATTGAGTTGCTAAACGCACTTGATTATGGAGTTTCTGTTGCTGGTAAAAGTAAGAAGAATGAGAAGGAGAAACATATTATTGATGCTTTAAGTAAGCTTGGTTCGGGTGTTAGTTTTCTTCCAAATGACCCATCACAATTAGTTAATAGGTTATTATTGTTGTTAGGTAGTAAGAAGGCTGGAAACAACAATTGTTTTAATGAAGCATCCGCCATTTTAGATCAGTTGATGAATATGAAAATAATTAATAAATGTCAATACAAAGATATTTTATTAGATATTAAATAAGATGAGAAGCACAATTCTTAGTTTTAATTTCACAACGAGTGATTACACAGCTTCATTCCCTTACCCACTACAACTTGACCCCACAAAAGAATATGAGGCTTCTTTGTTGTCAATGGAGACTTACAATACCCTTTTTAATATCACAGAGAAAAACAACAAGTTTAGTTATAATCCAGGAAGTGGATATAAAACTATAACCGTTTCACCCGGTGCTTACGAGATTTCTCAAATATCTTCAGAAGTCTCTCGCCTTATGAAAGAAAAAGGTGATGAACCAAAAAATATTGTAATAGATATTCAAAAACACACTTCAAAATCAACTATTAAACTTAAAAATAATTATAAAGTTGATTTCACGATTGAAAATTCGTTCAGAGAGCTATTGGGTTTCTCTTCTAAAAAGATTGAAACTAACGGGACGTCTTACAGTGATAATGTCATTCAAATATCCTCCGGTATAAATTCAGTATTAATTCATTGTGATTTGATTGATGGTGCTTATAACGATGGAATAAGAACAAATACAATATTTTCATTCAGTGCATACTCAACCCCGATTGGTTATAAATTTAATATGGAACCAAAAAATCTTGTCTATTTACCTGTGTCAGGAAAAACCATATACAGAGTAAATTTTAGGATAACCGACCAAGATAATCGTATGATATCCTTTAATGATGAAATTATATCCATCAGAATTCACCGACGTGAAGTTTTTCAATAAATAAATAATGGTTATTGTGAGAAAACACGAGTTGGGAAAATATAAAATAATTACAGGGGATGGGATGTTCCTTTCACCATACTATAAGGGTGAAGGTATGTTTCTTGGTAGAGGATACTATAAACCAAAGAGACAACGGGGTGTGGGACATCAATTTAGAAATAAAGGAGATGGGATAATTGATACTCTAATGGGTATTGGTTCAACCATCCTTAAACATAAAGACCTAATTGGTTCAACTGCTTCAGCCGTGGGCTCAGTTGCGGGTGCTATAAAGAGTATAAAAGATGCTCAAAAGGAGTCTCATAAATTACAAGCAATCAAAGAAATTTAAAAAGGTAAAACTCAACTATCTTCACAAGAACGACAAAAAATCATTAAAATACTTGGGTCAGGGTTTCAACGATTTTAATGCTATATAAATACAAGTATGGAAGCGATTGATAGTATCTATGATTTGGATGATACGATTATCATTGCAAACTCTACTAAAAAGGAAGACTATTTTAAGGTAAATGCTATAACAGGAACAGACTGGAATTCAAACGGAACAAAAAGTTTTGAAATAAATAATCAACAAACTTACTTGAATATAGCTGAAAGTTTCTTGCTGTGTAAATTTAAATTCACTAAGGCTGCGAATAATACTAATGCTACACTCGTAAATGATTTCTTCTGGAAAATGTTTGATAGTGTCCGCCTGTATATTGGAACACAAGAGGTTGAAGCGGTTGATTATGTCTCTGCTATATCTGAAATGATGAAATTTACACTATATTCGTTTAGTGATAGAATGGGTAAGGGAGCTGTTGAAGGTTTTATTCCTGATATGTCAACGGGAACAAATGCTGACCCTGGTTATAGTCAAAGGAAATC
Source organism: Myxine glutinosa (assembly GCF_964187855.1). NCBI lineage: Eukaryota > Metazoa > Chordata > Myxini > Myxiniformes > Myxinidae > Myxine > Myxine glutinosa. The sequence goes on from NW_027620182.1 coordinate 11,362, forward strand.
AATGTATAATGATGATACAAAAGCAGAGAATAGTTTTACCGTAGCAGTACCTCTGAAAGGTATATTTGGATTTTGTGATTATGATAAAGTTTTGTATGGTCTTAAAATTAGATTTCAACTACAAAGGAATGATAATAATGTAAATAGATTGCTTTTTGGGGCTGAAAATGCTTTTGGCGACAATAATAAATTTGTTATTAATGATTTGTGTTGGTATATTAGTGAATATACTCCTAATCTTAAAACGGAAGAGATGTTAAATAGAAGACTTAACTCAAAGAAACCGCTAAATGTATCATACCTTAAAAGAAGATGTCAACACGTTAAACTGGAACACACTACCTACACTTGGAATTTGGGTGTTCTTGAAGGAAAGCCACGATACCTATGGCTCATTTTTAAGAAACCAGATGGAGAGGAGGGTACTGATAAGAATAATGCGCTGAGTGATAATGCTAAGGTGAAACAACTTCGGGTTTCTCTTGATGGAACATTTTATCCGTGAGATAGATTGGAAATTGATTGGGAAAAAAATGATTATGCGGAAGCCTACAAGTCTTACCAAAAGGTGTGTGAAAGCAACGGTAATAATGAACCTATTTTGGATATGGTTGCGTTTCAAAAACTTTATACAATCTACGCAATTGACCTGAGTTCTCAAAAGGAAACTATAAAGTCTAATAGAGTGGATACTTCTCTTATACATTGAAAGAGGAGAGAATGAAGAAGTTGATGCTTATTGTTTGCTTTTGGAGGAAACAGAATTACAGATTAATACAGATAATGGTGTTATGATTAATATCACATAGGTTTTTTCTCATAAATAAATGAGTAGGAAAGAACTGGTATATGTTAATCAAATCAATCTTAATAAATTAACATCTTGTATTCAAAATCAAAAGCCTTGTATTATTAACGTTAACACAATTCAAAGAAAAGGAGCAGTAAGAATTGATGTTTTACTCACAAGAGAGCAGGTAAAAACACTAAATGATGCTGGTTCACTTAAAATTAAAATGACAAAACCTATGTTAAAGAAATATTCAATACAAGAGGGAGGATTTCTCCCGTTTCTAATTCCTTTATTTGCTGGTTTAAGTGCGGCGGGAGCATTGACTGGTGGTATTTCAGCAGCGGTAAAAACTGCTAACGAAAGGAAGGCACAACTAAAAGCTCAAAAAGAATTGGAAAGACATAACAAGGAGTTGGAGAAACAAATTAGTGGAAGTGGTGTAATTGTGGATTTTGCTCAAAAACTTGAAAGTCTACCTGATAAAGCTAGATTGTTAGTTGGAGATATGCTTTCCTCTATCGCTCAAGCGGATGTTAAACTAACTAAAAGGGGTAATGGGTTATATCTTTCTCATAAATAAATGGATAAATGGTTTATACAATTTGGAAAGAATACAACGTCAAATATAGAACTTACTAAATATTGTAAAAAACTAAAAATTGATAATGTGGTTATTTGTACGAGAGATGAATTAAAAAAGTTGTCCAAGAATACAATGAATATTATTATGAATTTAGACACACAGAATGGTTCTCATTGGGTTTGTATTCATAATAGTCAGGATAAATATTATTTTGATAGTTATGGTATGCCACCGCCTGTTAAAGTAATACAATTCTTACAGAA
>NW_027620183.1:0-12973 GCF_964187855.1 Myxine glutinosa
ACTTGTGTTGGTGCAGGAAACCACTTTTGCACTTGTATCAGTGTGGAAAAACCACTTTTCGCACTTGTGTTAGTGTTGAAAAACCACTTTTCGCACTTGTGTTGGTGCAGGAAACCACTTTTGCACTTGTATTAGTGTGGAAAAAACACTTTTTGCACTTGTATTAGTGTGGAAAAAACATTTTTCGCACTTGTGTTAGTGTTGAAAAACCACTTTTCGCACTTGTGTTAGTGTTGAAAAACCACTTTTCGCACTTGTGTTGGTGCAGGAAACCACTTTTGCACTTGTATTAGTGTGGAAAAACCACTTTTCGCACTTGTGTTCGTGTTGAAAAACCACTTTTCGCACTTGTGTTAGTGTTGAAAACCACTTTTCGCACTTGTGTTAGTGTTGAAAAACCACTTTCGCACTTGTGTTAGTGTTGAAAAACCACTTTTCGCACTTGTGTTAGTGTTGAAAAACCACTTTTCGCACTTGTGTTGGTGCAGGAAACCACTTTTGCACTTCTATTAGTGTGGAAAAACCACTTTTCGCACTTGTGTTAGTGTTGAAAAACCACTTTTCGCACTTGTGTTGGTGCAGGAAACCACTTTTGCACTTGTATTAGTGTGGAAAAAACACTTTTCGCACTTGTGTTCGTGTTGAAAGACCACTTTTCGCACTTGTGTTAGTGTTGAAAACCACTTTTCGCACTTGTGTTAGTGTTGAAAAACCACTTTCGCACTTGTGTTAGTGTTGAAAAACCACTTTTCGCACTTGTGTTAGTGTTGTAAAATCACTTTTCGCACTTGTGTTGGTGCAGGAAACCACTTTTGCACTTGTATTAGTGTGGAAAAAACACTTTTCGCACTTGTGTTAGTGTTGAAAAACCACTTTTCGCACTTGTGTTAGTGTTGAAAAACCACTTTTCGCACTTGTGTTGGTGCAGGAAACCACTTTTGCACTTGTATTAGTGTGGAAAAACCACTTTTCGCACTTGTGTTCGTGTTGAAAAACCACTTTTCGCACTTGTGTTAGTGTTGAAAACCACTTTTCGCACTTGTGTTGGTGCAGGAAACCACTTTTGCACTTGTATTAGTGTGGAAAAACCACTTTTCGCACTTGTGTTAGTGTTGAAAAACCACTTTTCGCACTTGTGTTAGTGTTGAAAACCACTTTTCGCACTTGTGTTAGTGTTGAAAAACCACTTTTCGCACTTGTGTTGGGGCAGGAAACCACTTTTGCACTTGTATTGGTGTGGAAAAAACACTTTTTGCACTTGTGATAGTGTTGAAAAACCACTTTTCGCACTTGTGTTAGTGTTGAAAAACCACTTTTCGCACTTGTGTTGGTGCAGGAAACCATTTTTGCACTTGTATTAGTGTGGTAAAAACACTTTTTGCACTTGTGATAGTGTTGAAAAACCACTTTTCGCACTTGTGTTAGTGTTGAAAAACCACTTTTCGCACTTGTGTTGGTGCAGGAAACCACTTTTGCACTTGTATTAGTGTGGCAAAACCACTTTTCGCACTTGTGTTAGTGTTGAAAAACCACTTTTCGCACTTGTGTTAGTGTTGAAAAACCACTTTTCGCACTTGTGTTGGTGCAGGAAACCACTTTTGCACTTGTATTAGTGTGGAAAAAACACTTTTCGCACTTGTGTTAGTGTTGAAAAACCACTTTTCGCACTTGTGTTAGTGTTGAAAAACTTCTTTTCGCACTTGTGTTGGTGCAGGAAACCACTTTTGCACTTGTATTAGTGTGGAAAAAGCACTTTTTGCACTTGTGATAGTGTTGAAAAACCACTTTTCGCACTTGTGTTAGTGTTGAAAAACCACTTTTCGCACCTGTGTTGGTGCAGGAAACCACTTTTGCACTTGTATTAGTGTGGAAAAACCACTTTTCGCACTTGTGTTAGTGTTGAAAAACCACTTTTCGCACTTGTGTTAGTGTTGAAAAACCACTTTTCGCACTTGTGTTGGTGCAGGAAACCACTTTTGCACTTGTATTAGTGTGGAAAAAACCACTTTTCGCACTTGTGTTAGTGTTGAAAAACCACTTTTCGCACTTGTGTTAGTGTTGAAAAACCACTTTTCGCACTTGTGTTGGTGCAGGAAACCAGTTTTGCACTTGTATTAGTGTGGAAAAAACACTTTTCGCACTTGTGTTAGTGTTGAAAAACCACTTTTCGCACTTGTGTTGGTGCAGGAAACCACTTTTGCACTTGTATTAGTGTGGAAAAAACACTTTTTGCACTTGTGATAGTGTTGAAAAACCACTTTTCGCACTTGTGTTAGTGTTGAAAAACCACTTTTCGCACTTGTGTTAGTGTTGAAAAACCACTTTTCGCACTTGTGTTGGGGCAGGAAACCACTTTTGCACTTGCATTAGTGTGGAAAAAACACTTTTCGCACTTGTGTTAGTGTTGAAAAACCACTTTTCGAACTTGTGTTAGTGTTGAAAAACCACTTTTCGCACTTGTGTTGGTGAAGGAAACCACTTTTGCACTTGTATTGGTGCAGGAAACCACTTTTGCACTTTTATTAGTGTGGAAAAAGCACTTTTTGCACTTGTGATAGTGTTGAAAAACCACTTTTCGCACTTGTGATAGTGTTGAAAAACCACTTTTTGCACCTGTGTTGGTGCAGGAAACCACTTTTGCACTTGTATTAGTGTGGAAAAACCACTTTTCGCACTTGTGTTAGTGTTGAAAAACCACTTTTCGCACTTGTGTTAGTGTTGAAAAACCACTTTTCGCACTTGTGTTGGTGCAGGAAACCACTTTTGCACTTGTGTTGGTGCAGGAAACCACTTTTGCACTTGTATTAGTGTGGAAAAACTACTTTTCGCACTTGTGTTAGTGTTGAAAAACCACTTTTCGCACTTGTGTTAGTGTTGAAAAACCACTTTTCGCAGTTGTGTTAGTGTTGAAAAACCACTTTCGCACTTGTGTTAGTGTTGAAAAACCACTTTTCGCACTTGTGTTAGTGTTGAAAAACCACTTTTCGCACTTGTGTTGGTGCAGGAAACCACTTTTGCACTTGTATTAGTGTGGAAAAAGCACTTTTTGCACTTGTGATAGTGTTGAAAAACCACTTTTCGCACTTGTGTTAGTGTTGTAAAACCACTTTTCGCACTTGTGTTGGTGCAGGAAACCACTTTTGCACTTGTATTAGTGTGGAAAATCCACTTTTCGCACTTGTGTTAGTGATGAAAAACCACTTTTCGCACTTGTGTTAGTGTTGAAAAAACCACTTTTCACACTTGTATTGGTGCAGGAAACAACTTTTGCACTTTATTATTGTGGAAAAACCACTTTTCGCACTTATGCTAGTGTTGAAAAACCACTTTTCGCACTTGTGTTAGTGTTGAAAAACCACTTTTCGCACTTGTGTTGGTGCAGGAAACCACTTTTGCACTTGTATTGGTGTGGAAAAAACACTTTTTGCACTTGTGATAGTGTTGAAAAACCACTTTTTGCACTTGTGATAGTGTTGAAAAACCACTTTTCGCACTTGTGTTGGTGCAGGAAACCATTTTTGCACTTGTATTAGTGTGGTAAAAACACTTTTTGCACTTGTGATAGTGTTGAAAAACCACTTTTCGCACTTGTGTTAGTGTTGTAAAACCACTTTTCGCACTTGTGTTGGTGCAGGAAACCACTTTTGCACTTGTATTAGTGTGGAAAATCCACTTTTCGCACTTGTGTTAGTGATGAAAAACCACTTTTCGCACTTGTGTTAGTGTTGAAAAACCACTTTTCACGCTTGTATTGGTGCAGGAAACAACTTTTGCACTTGTATTATTGTGGAAAAACCACTTTTCGCACTTGTGCTAGTGTTGAAAAACCACTTTTCGCACTTGTGTTAGTGTTGAAAAACCACTTTTCGCACTTGTGTTGGTGCAGGAAACCACTTTTGCACTTGTATTGGTGTGGAAAAAACACTTTTTGCACTTGTGATAGTGTTGAAAAACCACTTTTCGCACTTGTGTTAGTGTTGAAAAACCACTTTTCGCACTTGTGTTGGTGCAGGAAACCATTTTTGCACTTGTATTAGTGTGGTAAAAACACTTTTTGCACTTGTGATAGTGTTGAAAAACCACTTTTCGCACTTGTGTTAATGTTGAAAAACCACTTTTCGCACTTGTGTTGGTGCAGGAAACCACTTTTGCACTTGTATTAGTGTGGAAAAACCACTTTTCGCACTTGTGTTAGTGTTGAAAAACCACTTTTCGCACTTGTGTTAGTGTTGAAAAACCACTTTTCGCACTTGTGTTGGTGCAGGAAACCACTTTTGCACTTGTATTAGTGTGGAAAAAACACTTTTCGCACTTGTGTTAGTGTTGAAAAACCACTTTTCGCACTTGTGTTAGTGTTGAAAAACTTCTTTTCGCACTTGTGTTGGTGCAGGAAACCACTTTTGCACTTGTATTAGTGTGGAAAAAGCACTTTTTGCACTTGTGATAGTGTTGAAAAACCACTTTTCGCACTTGTGTTAGTGTTGAAAAACCACTTTTCGCACCTGTGTTGGTGCAGGAAACCACTTTTGCACTTGTATTAGTGTGGAAAAACCACTTTTCGCACTTGTGTTAGTGTTGAAAAACCACTTTTCGCACTTGTGTTAGTGTTGAAAAACCACTTTTCGCACTTGTGTTGGTGCAGGAAACCACTTTTGCACTTGTATTAGTGTGGAAAAAACCACTTTTCGCACTTGTGTTAGTGTTGAAAAACCACTTTTCGCACTTGTGTTAGTGTTGAAAAACCACTTTTCGCACTTGTGTTGGTGCAGGAAACCAGTTTTGCACTTGTATTAGTGTGGAAAAAACACTTTTCGCACTTGTGTTAGTGTTGAAAAACCACTTTTCGCACTTGTGTTGGTGCAGGAAACCACTTTTGCACTTGTATTAGTGTGGAAAAAACACTTTTCGCACTTGTGTTAGTGTTGAAAAACCACTTTTCGCACTTGTGTTGGTGCAGGAAACCACTTTTGCACTTGTATTAGTGTGGAAAAAAACACTTTTTGCACTTGTGATAGTGTTGAAAAACCACTTTTCGCACTTGTGTTAGTGTTGAAAAACCACTTTTCGCACTTGTGTTAGTGTTGAAAAACCACTTTTCGCACTTGTGTTGGTGCAGGAAACCACTTTTGCACTTGTATTAGTGTGGAAAAAACACTTTTTGCACTTGTGATCGTGTTGAAAAACCACTTTTCGCACTTGTGTTAGTGTTGAAAAACCACTTTTCGCACTTGTGTTGGTTCAGGAAACCAATTTTGCACTTGTATTAGTGTGGAAAAACCACTTTTTGCACTTGTGTTAGTGTTGAAAAACCACTTTTCACACTTGTGTTAGTGTGGAAAAAACACTTTTCGCACTTGTGTTAGTGTTGAAAAACCACTTTTCGCACTTGTGTTAGTGTTGAAAAACCACTTTTCGCACTTGTGTTGGTGCAGGAAACCACTTTTGCACTTGTATTAGTGTGGAAAAACCACTTTTCGCACTTGTGTTCGTGTTGAAAAACCACTTTTCGCACTTGTGTTAGTGTTGAAAACCACTTTTCGCACTTGTGTTAGTGTTGAAAAACCACTTTTCGCACTTGTGTTGGTGCAGGAAACCACTTTTGCACTTGTATTAGTGTGGAAAAAACACTTTTCGCACTTGTGTTAGTGTTGAAAAACCACTTTTCGAACTTGTGTTAGTGTTGAAAAACCACTTTTCGCACTTGTGTTGGTGCAGGAAACCACTTTTGCACTTGTATTAGTGTGGAAAAAACACTTTTTGCACTTGTGATAGTGTTGAAAAACCACTTTTCGCACTTGTGTTAGTATTGAAAAACCACTTTTCGCACTTGTGTTGGTGCAGGAAACCACTTTTGCACTTGTATTAGTGTGGAAAAACCACTTTTCGCACTTGTGTTAGTGTTGAAAAACCACTTTTCGCACTTGTGTTAGTGTGGAAAAACCACTTTTCGCACTTGTGTTGGGGCAGGAAACCACTTTTGCACTTGTATTAGTGTGGAAAAAACACTTTTCGCACTTGTGTTAGTGTTGAAAAACCACTTTTCGAACTTGTGTTAGTGTTGAAAAACCACTTTTCGCACTTGTGTTGGTGCAGGAAACCACTTTTGCACTTGTATTAGTGTGGAAAAAACACTTTTTGCACTTGTGATAGTGTTGAAAAACCACTTTTCGCACTTGTGTTAGTGTTGAAAAACCACTTTTCGCACTTGTGTTGGTGCAGGAAACCACTTTTGCACTTGTATCAGTGTGGAAAAACCACTTTTCGCACTTGTGTTAGTGTTGAAAAACCACTTTTCGCACTTGTGTTAGTGTTGTAAAATCACTTTTCGCACTTGTGTTGGTGCAGGAAACCACTTTTGCACTTGTATCAGTGTTGAAAAACCACTTTTCGCACTTGTGTTAGTGTTGAAAAACCACTTTTCGCACTTGTGTTGGTGCAGGAAACCACTTTTGCACTTGTATTAGTGTGGAAAAACCACTTTTCGCACTTGTGTTAGTGTGGAAAAAACACTTTTCGCACTTGTGTTAGTGTTGAAAAACCACTTTTCGCACTTGTGGTAGTGTTCAAAAACCACTTTTCGCACTTGTGTTGGTGCAGGAAACCACTTTTGCACTTGTATTAGTGTGGAAAAACCACTTTTCGCACTTGTGTTCGTGTTGAAAAACCACTTTTAGCACTTGTGTTAGTGTTGAAAACCACTTTTCGCACTTGTGTTAGTGTTGAAAAACCACTTTTCGCACTTGTGTTGGGGCAGGAAACCACTTTTGCACTTGTATTAGTGTGGAAAAACCACTTTTCGCACTTGTGTTCGTGTTGAAAAACCACTTTTCGCACTTGTGTTAGTGTTGAAAAACCACTTTTCGCACTTGTGTTGGTGCAGGAAACCACTTTTGCACTTGTATTAGTGTGGAAAAAACACTTTTTGCACTTGTGATAGTGTTGAAAAACCACTTTTCGCACATGTGTTAGTGTTGAAAAACCACTTTTCGCACTTGTGTTGGTGCAGGAAACCACTTTTGCACTTGTATTAGTGTGGAAAAAACACTTTTCGCACTTGTGTTAGTGTTGAAAAACCACTTTTCGCACTTGTGTTAGTGTTGAAAAACCACTTTTCGCACTTGTGTTGGTGCAGGAAACCACTTTTGCACTTGTATTAGTGTGGAAAAGCACTTTTTGCACTTGTGATAGTGTTGAAAAACCACTTTTCGCACTTGTGTTAGTGTTGTAAAACCACTTTTCGCACTTGTGTTGGTGCAGGAAACCACTTTTGCACTTGTATCAGTGTGGAAAAACCACTTTTCGCACTTGTGTTAGTGTTGAAAAACCACTTTTCGCACTTGTGTTAGTGTTGTAAAATCACTTTTCGCACTTGTGTTGGTGCAGGAAACCACTTTTGCACTTGTATTAGTGTGGAAAAAACACTTTTCGCACTTGTGTTAGTGTTGAAAAACCACTTTTCGCACTTGTGTTAGTGTTGAAAAACCACTTTTCGCACTTGTGTTGGTGCAGGAAACCACTTTTGCACTTGTATTAGTGTGGAAAAACCACTTTTCGCACTTGTGTTCGTGTTGAAAAACCACTTTTCGCACTTGTGTTAGTGTTGAAAACCACTTTTCGCACTTGTGTTGGTGCAGGAAACCACTTTTGCACTTGTATTAGTGTGGAAAAACCACTTTTCGCACTTGTGTTCGTGTTGAAAAACCACTTTTCGCACTTGTGTTAGTGTTGAAAACCACTTTTCGCACTTGTGTTAGTGTTGAAAAACCACTTTTCGCACTTGTGTTGGGGCAGGAAACCACTTTTGCACTTGTATTAGTGTGGAAAAACCACTTTTAGCACTTGTGTTAGTGTTGAAAAACCACTTTTCGCAGTTGTGTTAGTGTTGAAAAACCACTTTCGCACTTGTGTTAGTGTTGAAAAACCACTTTTCGCACTTGTGTTAGTGTTGAAAAACCACTTTTCGCACTTGTGTTGGTGCAGGAAACCACTTTTGCACTTGTATTAGTGTGGAAAAAGCACTTTTTGCACTTGTGATAGTGTTGAAAAACCACTTTTGCACTTGTATTAGTGTGGAAAATCCACTTTTCGCACTTGTGTTAGTGATGAAAAACCACTTTTCGCACTTGTGTTAGTGTTGAAAAACCACTTTTCGCACTTGTGTTGGTGCAGGAAACCACTTTTGCACTTGTATTGGTGTGGAAAAACCACTTTTTGCACTTGTGATAGTGTTGAAAAACCACTTTTCGCACTTGTGTTAGTGTTGAAAAACCACATTTCGCACTTGTGTTGGTGCAGGAGACCACTTTTGCACTTGTATTGGTGTGGAAAAAACACTTTTTGCACTTGTGATAGTGTTGAAAAACCACTTTTCGCACTTGTGTTAGTGTTGAAAAACCACTTTTCGCACTTGTGTTGGTGCAGGAAACCATTTTTGCACTTGTATTAGTGTGGAAAAAACACTTTTTGCACTTGTGATAGTGTTGAAAAACCACTTATCGCACTTGTGTTAGTGTTGAAAAACCACTTTTCGCACTTGTGTTGGTGCAGGAAACCACTTTTGCACTTGTATTAGTGTGGAAAAACCACTTTTCGCACTTGTGTTAGTGTTGAAAAACCACTTTTCGCACTTGTGTTGGTGCAGGAAACCACTTTTGCACTTGTATTAGTATGGAAAAAACACTTTTCGCACTTGTGTTAGTGTTGAAAAACCACTTTTCGCACTTGTGTTAGTGTTGAAAAACTACTTTTCGCACTTGTGTTGGTGCAGGAAACCACTTTTGCACTTGTATTAGTGTGGAAAAAGCACTTTTTGCACTTGTGATAGTGTTGAAAAACCACTTTTCGCACTTGTGTTAGTGTTGAAAAACCACATTTCGCACTTGTGTTGGTGCAGGAAACCACTTTTGCACTTGTATTAGTGTGGAAAACCACTTTTCGCACTTGTGTTAGTGTTGAAAAACCACTTTTCGCACTTGTGTTAGTGTTGAAAAACCACTTTTCGCACTTGTGTTAGTGTTGAAAAACCACATTTCGCACTTGTGTTAGTGTTGAAAAACCACTTTTCGCACTTGTATTGTTGCAGGAAACCACTTTTGCACTTGTATTGGTGCAGGAAACAACTTTTGCACTTTTATTAGTGTGGAAAAAGCACTTTTTGCACTTGTGATAGTGTTGAAAAACCACTTTTCGCACTTGTGATAGTGTTGAAAAACCACTTTTTGCACCTCGGTTGGTGCAGGACACCACTTTTGCACTTGCATTAGTGTGGAAAAACCACTTTTCGCACTTGTGTTAGTGTTGAAAAACCACTTTTCGCACTTGTGTTGGTGCAGGAAACCAGTTTTGCACTTGTATTAGTGTGGAAAAAATACTTTTCGCACTTGTGTTAGTGTTGAAAAACCACTTTTCGCACTTGTATTGGTGCAGGAAACCACTTTTGCACTTGTATTGGTGCAGGAAACCACTTTTGCACTTTTATTAGTGTGGAAAAAGCACTTTTTGCACTTGTGATAGTGTTGAAAAACCACTTTTCGCATTGGTGATAGTGTTGAAAAACCACTTTTTGCACCTGGGTTGGAGCAGGAAACCACTTTTGCACTTGCATTAGTGTGGAAAAACCACTTTTCGCACTTGTGTTAGTGTTGAAAACCACTTTTCGCACTTGTGTTAGTGTTGAAAAACCACTTTTCGCACTTGTGTTGGGGCAGGAAACCACTTTTGCACTTGTATTAGTGTGGAAAAAACACTTTTCGCACTTGTGTTAGTGTTGAAAAACCACTTTTCGCACTTGTGTTAGTGTTGAAAAACCACTTTTCGCATTTGTGTTGGTGCAGGAAACCACTTTTGCACTTGTATTAGTGTGGAAAAACCACTTTTCGCACTTGTGTTAGTGTTGAAAAACCACTTTTCGCACTTGTGTTAGTGTTGAAAAACCACTTTTCGCACTTGTGTTGGTGCAGGAAACCACTTTTGCACTTGTATTAGTGTGGAAAAAACACTTTTCGCACTTGTGTTAGTGTTGAAAAACCACTTTTCGCACTTGTGTTGGTGAAGGAAACCACTTTTGCACTTGTATTGGTGCAGGAAACCACTTTTGCACTTTTATTAGTGTGGAAAAAGCACTTTTTGCACTTGTGATAGTGTTGAAAAACCACTTTTCGCACTTGTGATAGTGTTGAAAAACCACTTTTTGCACCTGTGTTGGTGCAGGAAACCACTTTTGCACTTGTATTAGTGTGGAAAAACCACTTTTCGCACTTGTGTTAGTGTTGAAAAACCACTTTTCGCACTTGTGTTAGTGTTGAAAAACCACTTTTCGCACTTGTGTTGGTGCAGGAAACCACTTTTGCACTTGTGTTGGTGCAGGAAACCACTTTTGCACTTGTATTAGTGTGGAAAAACTACTTTTCGCACTTGTGTTAGTGTTGAAAAACCACTTTTCGCACTTGTGTTAGTGTTGAAAAACCACTTTTCGCAGTTGTGTTAGTGTTGAAAAACCACTTTCGCACTTGTGTTAGTGTTGAAAAACCACTTTTCGCACTTGTGTTAGTGTTGAAAAACCACTTTTCGCACTTGTGTTGGTGCAGGAAACCACTTTTGCACTTGTATTAGTGTGGAAAAAGCACTTTTTGCACTTGTGATAGTGTTGAAAAACCACTTTTCGCACTTGTGTTAGTGTTGTAAAACCACTTTTCGCACTTGTGTTGGTGCAGGAAACCACTTTTGCACTTGTATTAGTGTGGAAAATCCACTTTTCGCACTTGTGTTAGTGATGAAAAACCACTTTTCGCACTTGTGTTAGTGTTGAAAAACCACTTTTCACACTTGTATTGGTGCAGGAAACAACTTTTGCACTTGTATTATTGTGGAAAAACCACTTTTCGCACTTATGCTAGTGTTGAAAAACCACTTTTCGCACTTGTGTTAGTGTTGAAAAACCACTTTTCGCACTTGTGTTGGTGCAGGAAACCACTTTTGCACTTGTATTGGTGTGGAAAAAACACTTTTTGCACTTGTGATAGTGTTGAAAAACCACTTTTCGCACTTGTGTTAGTGTTGAAAAACCACTTTTCGCACTTGTGTTGGTGCAGGAAACCATTTTTGCACTTGTATTAGTGTGGTAAAAACACTTTTTGCACTTGTGATAGTGTTGAAAAACCACTTTTCGCACTTGTGTTAGTGTTGAAAAACCACTTTTCGCACTTGTGTTGGTGCAGGAAACCACTTTTGCACTTGTATTAGTGTGGCAAAACCACTTTTCGCACTTGTGTTAGTGTTGAAAAACCACTTTTCGCACTTGTGTTAGTGTTGAAAAACCACTTTTCGCACTTGTGTTGGTGCAGGAAACCACTTTTGCACTTGTATTAGTGTGGCAAAACCACTTTTCGCACTTGTGTTAGTGTTGAAAAACCACTTTTCGCACTTGTGTTAGTGTTGAAAAACTTCTTTTCGCACTTGTGTTGGTGCAGGAAACCACTTTTGCACTTGTATTAGTGTGGAAAAAGCACTTTTTGCACTTGTGATAGTGTTGAAAAACCACTTTTCGCACTTGTGTTAGTGTTGAAAAACCACTTTTCGCACCTGTGTTGGTGCAGGAAACCACTTTTGCACTTGTATTAGTGTGGAAAAACCACTTTTCGCACTTGTGTTAGTGTTGAAAAACCACTTTTCGCACTTGTGTTAGTGTTGAAAAACCACTTTTCGCACTTGTGTTGGTGCAGGAAACCACTTTTGCACTTGTATTAGTGTGGAAAAAACCACTTTTCGCACTTGTGTTAGTGTTGAAAAACCACTTTTCGCACTTGTGTTAGTGTTGAAAAACCACTTTTCGCACTTGTGTTGGTGCAGGAAACCAGTTTTGCACTTGTATTAGTGTGGAAAAAACACTTTTCGCACTTGTGTTAGTGTTGAAAAACCACTTTTCGCACTTGTGTTGGTGCAGGAAACCACTTTTGCACTTGTATTAGTGTGGAAAAAACACTTTTTGCACTTGTGATAGTGTTGAAAAACCACTTTTCGCACTTGTGTTAGTGTTGAAAAACCACTTTTCGCACTTGTGTTAGTGTTGAAAAACCACTTTTCGCACTTGTGTTGGGGCAGGAAACCACTTTTGCACTTGTATTAGTGTGGAAAAAACACTTTTCGCACTTGTGTTAGTGTTGAAAAACCACTTTTCGAACTTGTGTTAGTGTTGAAAAACCACTTTTCGCACTTGTGTTGGTGCAGGAAACCACTTTTGCACTTGTATTAGTGTGGAAAAAACACTTTTTGCACTTGTGATAGTGTTGAAAAACCACTTTTCGCACTTGTGTTAGTGTTGAAAAACCACTTTTCGCACTTGTGTTGGTGCAGGAAACCACTTTTGCACTTGTATCAGTGTGGAAAAACCACTTTTCGCACTTGTGTTAGTGTTGAAAAACCACTTTTCGCACTTGTGTTAGTGTTGTAAAATCACTTTTCGCACTTGTGTTGGTGCAGGAAACCACTTTTGCACTTGTATCAGTGTTGAAAAACCACTTTTCGCACTTGTGTTAGTGTTGAAAAACCACTTTTCGCACTTGTGTTGGTGCAGGAAACCACTTTTGCACTTGTATTAGTGTGGAAAAACCACTTTTCGCACTTGTGTTAGTGTGGAAAAAACACTTTTCGCACTTGTGTTAGTGTTGAAAAACCACTTTTCGCACTTGTGGTAGTGTTCAAAAACCACTTTTCGCACTTGTGTTGGTGCAGGAAACCACTTTTGCACTTGTATTAGTGTGGAAAAACCACTTTTCGCACTTGTGTTCGTGTTGAAAAACCACTTTTCGCACTTGTGTTAGTGTTGAAAACACTTTTCGCACTTGTGTTAGTGTTGAAAAACCACTTTTCGCACTTGTGTTGGGGCAGGAAACCACTTTTGCACTTGTATTAGTGTGGAAAAACCACTTTTCGCACTTGTGTTCGTGTTGAAAAACCACTTTTCGCACTTGTGTTA
>NW_027620184.1:0-12801 GCF_964187855.1 Myxine glutinosa
AAATCAACAATGTATCCATGTCAACAAATCAACAATGTATCCTTGTCAACAAATCAACAATGTATCCATGTCAACAAATCAACAATGTATCCTTGTCAACAAATCAACAATGTATCCTTGTCAACAAATCAACAATGTATCCATGTCAACAAATCAACAATGTATCCATGTCAACAAATCAACAATGTATCGTTGCGTGTACCATGATATATTTTTATTATTCCTAGAAGTATACAAGATGGCGGACAAACAAAGGCACGTGACCTTGTGACATCACACTCACATGAGAAACCTCTAAACTGTAGTATTCTATTGTGAAAGCTCCATAACAGCCTTCATTACCCAATGTCTTTTTAAAAAACGAGTCAATTGACTTGTGAAAAGTCTCGAGAGCTTTTCCTAGATCCTTGTCAAAATGTCAGGTTCACAATAAATAATAACCTAGATAATTATTAGTCATATTATTTGTTTTGATTTTGCAACCACTGCCTGTTGTAGATTTACAACTTTGTCGTGTAATAATACATAGCGACATCAAATAAAATAGCTCGATGTGCCAGCTCTCACGGACAAATACAGACTATGGCATCACAAATGATCCTAATTCAGAAACGTAGGGTACTTTGCACCTTTGTTTGTGAGATGTTAAATGTCATTACCGTGGAGATGTTGACATTGTGACATCATGGATTCCATGTGATAATATGATACACTAGTAAATGGGCTTATCTACGGTAATGGGGTATATTTGTGTTACATGGAGGACAAAAAATGAAGCTGATGAGCAGATTCTCATTTTTACATATTTCATTCTTTAGAGTGCACACTATCCAAAACTATAAAGATAAGGATAACTTTTTGTTTATAATAAATTATGCCGGCAGAGATAGCTCACGCTTCAGGCATGGTAACGCTACGAACGGGGACAGACAGACAAAAAAATACTCATTGAACACCTTTAAAATACATCATAATACAGCTTTGCAATCCATCAGTCATGTATACCGTAAATTTATCAAAATCGAGAGACTTTCTGTTGAACTGGATCTGCATAAACCTACCTGCCATAATATTGAACATATGGTAACGTTGGTAACGGGGACAGAATGCAATTCTACATTTTGCGATCGTTTTGTTCGCAAACGATCATCTCTTCACGCAAAAAACATCTACAGCATAATGAAGCTGGTGTTCTACACAATTGTAAGAACTTGAAAATATGAATTAAAATTAACAACAAATCAGTGAAAACCTATCTTTCACGTTCGTAATTTCGGGGACAGACGCCATAACGAACGTGCACTACATTTTTGAAAATTCAGAAAAAATATTAAACGACTTCAAAAAAAAAAAAAAAACGCGATAAGTTTACTTAATGATGTAATTATTATTATAGAGATAAGGGAAAGAACTTGACGTCATATATGTGATTCTAATCATGTTTTATTTTGATATATGTTGGCGTGTCACGTTTTCACCCTTTTGTAGGAGGGTGGACATGGAACTTCATTTGAAATAAAAATCCAACGAAGTATTTTATTTGCACCAAACTATCTCTGGTATCTCTCCAGGGTGTGCCACATCTGAATTTAATATTTTGTACGACAAAAAATCATTGTGCTTTCGTCAGTTCAGTTAACAATAGAGGCATGCCACAAATGTCCCAATACCGTAGATAAGCCCAAATACCCATCCCGCTGGTAGCGAATTATGCTGTCATTGAAATATCTTGCTCAATACCGTGTGTACAGCCCCCTCTTTAAGATAAATTGTGGTTTAAATTGTCCTCTTTATTTTCTCAAAATTTATGTTGCATCCCCTTCCTTAAAAAAAAAAAAATTTTTTGTGACGCACCGCCTCCCCTCGTATAAAAATTTTTGTTGCGCCGCCTCCTTCTGATTGCATTCCCCACCCTTCAGGAAATGTTAGTTACACCCACCCCCCCCCTCTACCTTCATATAAATTCTGGTTCTCCCCCCTTCCCCTTTGATAATGACCAGCATCATGGTGCAAAGTATTTTGTATGTGTTGTCCCTCCCCTATTCTCAAAGCTTAAGGGGGTCATTTTCAATTGTGCCTATCACTGACTCACAGGTACCTCCATCATGTATGTAAAATTTGGTGGAGATTAGACAAGCTGTTTTGAATTCTATAAGGTTCAAACATATGTACCGTACACATACATACACACATGTATAAATACACACGTACTTACAAATGGTGTATTTTAGTATGATGTTTGGTTGGAAAGGTGTGGAGTTGGGTAGGGAGTCTGCAGTTGGGGAGAGTGGTGAAGGACGGGTTTTTGGTATGATGGATTATTGAGGGTCTGGTGGTTTGATGGAGGGTCGACCAAATTGGTGTCCCTCTGATCTTCTAGTTGGTGCTCCGAGAGAGGTGTGTTTGACATGTGAGTGTTGGATTGTGTTTGGTTTCCCTGTCCTTGTCCTGGCGACATGTTCATGGGGACCTCGTTTGGATCTATTGCTGCTTTTCCTCCTTCCTGTTTTCCCCGTTAGTTTATTCCCTGCTAAATCCCATTGGTGACGTATTACCTTTTACCCCTTTGTCTTCTCATTCTTCCACATATCTCAGTTTCGTCGAAAAAGGAATTGCTACTGATGGGGTTTTAATTTAAAACAGAACATCTTATTCTCTGCCCATTTCAATCACATGATTATCACTGCAAGAACAACTACGAAGCTGTCTCAACACATTTATCTTTGTGGTGCGGAAACTGGAGTACAAGTCTAGAGGGGTTAGTTAACATTCTTATTACTTTGAGGTTTGTTATTTAGTTATTGAGGGAAACGGAGAATGGAACACTTAATTTAGCCGATACTGCAGGTTAACACATACTTTTGAGAAAGACAAAAATGCAAACAACAATCTACCAACTCACAGTTACCTTCTTGGTCTTCGGGGTCTTTTGGGCCTTGAATGTCTTTTGGGTCTTCTGGGTCTTTAAGGGTCTTTTATGTCTTTAGGGGTGTTGGGGGACTTAAAGGGTCTTCAAAGGTCGAAGAGGTATCAACAGTGTATAGGGTTTAAAGGTATATTCCAACAGTATGCAATTAATAGGCGTACGTAATTGATAGACAGGATGCATCCGACGTACAATTCAAACGGTACCTAATTAATAGATATATAGGCACACAGCTTCACCGCATCACCACCACCTCATCGTCTGACGGCATCAGGGCTTCATGGACCGTGTTTTTCGGTTTTATATAAATTTGAAGAAGAAGAAGAAGAAGAAGAAGACTTTTTGGTCACAAATATACATACATACCTCCATACAACATGTATGTAAAATGCATTGAGACAGTTTGTAATTACCTTCGCAAAAGCGGAAGGTTATGTTTTGATCGCTGTGTATTTATTTGTATGTCTGTGTGTGTGTGTGTGTGTATGTTATTCGCATAACTCAAAAAGTATTCAACCGAATTGCATGAAATTTGGTGGGATGATTGGTTATTATACGGGACACATTTGATTAGATTTTGGGAGCAATCGGGTCAAAGGTCAAGGTCAAGGTCACGAAAAGGTCAAAATCGTATTTTTACCAAGTACAGAACAGTAGCTGCGGCGAAGGTATGCGCTCTACCGAGTGCCCGTTCTAGTTGTTCTTGCAGTGGTAACTATGTGATTGAAATTATCACATACTTTTGAGACAGACAAAAATGCAAACGACCATTTACTCTTGAAAACAATTGCAACTATATCTAAGTCTAACATGTGACATTGAAGCAAGTTAATTAACCCCTTAATTGACTGACTGATTCAATGACCATATGGATCATCAGCTAGGTTTGGTTCATTGCAGATGCTTGAGTCTATGTCAGTAACTCTCCGTAGTGCAAGTCCGCCCCTCAAGAGTGTCTAAAGCTAACTTGTCAGGTAAAGAAGTGCAAATTTATAACTACTAGCAACGGTACCCGCAATATGGGCGGGGCTTCAATTGGGGAGCCCAAATGAAAAGGCAAAATATCAGAAATTGAAGGCTTTTTTATTTTAAACGATTCATATAAACATCCGTTGAATCATATCACACGCAAATAATCAAAATCTAAACAGTCAAACAGTACATGGCGCCCATTTTGAAAAAAGATTGAATTCTGCAAAACGGAAGCGGCCGCTACACCTGTTTCTCAGTCGCACGTTTATGTGTGAAGAGTGTGCGCCGAATCTGTAACACGGAAGCGGCCGCTAGACCTGTTTCTCAGTCGCACGTTTATGTGTGAAGAGTGCGCGCCGAATCTGTAACACGGAAGCGGCCGCTACACCTGTTTCTCAGTCGCTTTGCACACGCTGCCATGTTACTTTGGAGCCACACGTTTATATAGGAAGAGTTCGTCAGGAGTCGATCTACTCTCTCCAGGTACGTAGAATAAACAGTATTTGTAGAATTTCAATAAAAGCCACATCACTGTTCATATCGGTAAATTTTATTCCATCGTGTTTGGAAAAACTGGAAAATTGGAAAACTTGGAAAATTTGGAAAAACAATATAGTGAAGGAGCTGGGGCTCCCACGTCGATCGGAAGAATGGACGCGACAAAAAGCTAGAATTCATCCGAGTTGCTTTAATGAAATCAAACACTCAGGCACTCTGAAAACCCGTTTATCGGGCAGCAATATATATCGATTAACCCAGGGGGTTTGCCCAGGCCCGGCGCCAGGGGGCGTGGCCCAGCGTCCTGGCTGCGGCCTGGCAAGTTGAGGGCGAGCCTGCCCGGGCGTCCTGGACGAGCCCGGCATGGTGATCGCTCCGCGTCCTTGATAGGTGCAAGGCGATTGTGAAAACCCAGCGGCAGCCGCTACACACGTCCCCCCAGAATCGACTTGCACCGGCAGGGTCAATTTGAGGGGGGTCCTGATGACCCGGCCGAAGCGACCCCTGGCGGGTCGTGGGAGGGGGTCCGGTGAGGTGGTGGGCGGTCGAGTGGGGGGCACCGTGGACGAGGGGCGGCCTCGCCGCGGCGGAAGGGCCACCCGTGGTGGGTGGTCGACGTCCACGTGCGCCGGCTTGAGGCGGTCCACTGCAATCCGGTCCGACCTGCCGCCGATGTCGATGACGAACGACTTGTCGTCCCGTCGCAGCACCCGGAAGGGCCCGTCGTACGGCGGCTGGAGTGGCCACCGATGTGCGTCGTGACGCACAAAAACATACTCCGCTGTGCGGAGTGCTGGGGGGACGTAGGACTGGGGGTCACCGTGGTGGGATGTTGGCACGGGGGCAAACCGTCGGGCGGCCTCCTGGAGGTCCGAGCGCTGGTGAGCTGCGGACCAGGGACTGGTAGCGTCGGGCACGAATTCGCCCGGGACGCGTAGCACCTGGCCATAGACAAGCTCGGCGGTGGATGCCTGGAGGTCCTCCTTGGGGGCCGTGCGAAGGCCCAAAAGGACCCACGGCAGCCGGTCGGCCCAACCGCCGTCTTGAAGGCCGGCCATGAGCGCGGCCTTCATGGAGCGGTGGAATCGCTCGCACAACCCGTTTGCTTGGGGGTGGTAGGCCGTAGTACGGTGGAGCTTGACCCCCAGGTTGCGGGCGACCGCGCCCCACAGCTCGGAGGTGAACTGTGGTCCGCGGTCTGACGAGATGTCCGCCGGTGCGCCGAAGCGGGCGACCCAGGTGGCGATGAAAGCCTGCGCCACGTCGGCGGTGGTGGTGGAGACGAGGGGAACGGCCTCCGGCCACCTGGTGGTCCTGTCCACCATGGTGAGCAGGTGTGTGAACCCCCGTGACGGGGGGAGGGGGCCCACCAGATCCACGTTGACGTGGTCGAAATGTCGTTCGGGCACGGTGAAAGGTGCCAGCGGGGCCTGGGTGTGTCGGTGGACCTTGGCCCGTTGGCAGGCCGTGCAGGTGCTGGTCCAATCGCGGACGTCCCGACGAAGGCCGTGCCAGACGAAACGCGCCGACACCAGCTTCTGGGAAGCTTTCCGGCCCGGGTGGGAAAGGCCGTGGAGGGAGGCGAAGATGTGGCGTTGCCAGGTGACGGGCACGAGGGGGCGAGGCTGGCCTTGGGAGACGTCGCAGAGCAGGACAGTGTCCGCGCAGGGGATGTCGGCCAGGCGGAGGCCGGTGTCCGCCGCCCGGAGGGCTTGCACCGTGGTGTCGGTGGTTTGGTCCGCCGCCATAAGCGCAAAATCCACGCCCAGGTGGACCGCGTTCGCGCTGGCCCGGGAAAGACAGTCGGCCACGGCGTTGTTTTTGCCGGCGACGTGCCGGATGTCCGTGGTAAACTCCGACACGGCGGAGAGGTGGCGCTGTTGGCGGGCTGACCATGGCTCCGTGACCTTGGCCATGGCGTAAACCAACGGCTTGTGGTCGACGAACGCCGTGAAAGGTCGGCCCTCCAGGAGGTGGCGGAAATGGCGGACGGCCAGGTGTAGACCGAGGAGCTCCCGGTCAAACGTGCTGTATTTGGGCTCGTTCGGCCGGAGCTGCCGGCTGAAAAAAGCGAGTGGCTGCCAAACCCCGTTCACCCATTGCTCATGTACGGCGCCCACCGCGTAGTCGGAGGCATCCGTGGTGAGGGCGATGGGAGCGTTGAGCACCGGGTGAGCGAGCAGTGTTGCGTCGGCGAGGGCCCGCTTTGAGCGTTGGAAGGCCGCATCCATTGCTGCGGACCAGGCGATGTCGTGCTTGGCCGGCTTGCCCCGGAGGGCTTCGTAGAGGGGCCGCATGAGTTGAGCAGTGCGGGGCACGAAGCGGTGATAAAAATTCACCATTCCCAGGAATTCCTGCAGGGCCTTTATGGTGCGGGGACGCGGGAACGTGGTGATGGCCTCGACCTTGGTTGGCAGCGGCACGGCCCCATTCTTGGTGATGTGGTGGCCCAAAAAATCAACGGCCGTCGTGCCGAAGTGGCATTTGGCCGGGTTGACGATGAGGCCGTGCTCGCTGAGGCGCCCGAACAGTGTTCGGAGGTGGAGGAGGTGCTCGGCCCGGGACGTGCTGGCGACGAGGATGTCGTCCAGGTAAACGAAAAGGAACGGCAGGTCACGCAGCACGCCGTCCATCAAGCGCTGGAACGCCTGAGCCGCGTTCTTGAGACCAAACGGCATCCGCAAGAATTCGAATAAGCCGAACGGCGTGATGACTGCCGTTTTAGGGACGTCGGCCGCCCTGACAGGTACCTGGTGATATCCCCGTATGAGATCAATTTTCGAAAAAATGACCCGTCCCGCCAGACGGGCGGAGAAGTCTTGGATATGCGGGATCGGGTACCTGTCGGGGGTGGTAGCGTCATTGAGACGGCGGTAGTCGCCACACGGGCGCCATCCACCCCCCGGCTTTGGCACGATGTGCAGTGGCGAGGCCCACGCGCTATCGGAGCGCCGCACGATGCCGAGGTGCTCCAACGCGTCGAATTCGGCCTTCGCTACGGCGAGCTTGGCTGGGTCGAGGCGGCGGGCCCTGGCGTAGACCGGCGGGCCCGTGGTTGGTATGTGGTGCTCGATCCCATGCCGTACTGCGACGGCCGAAAACGTCGGCCGCGTGAGGGCCGGGAACTCCGTGAGCAGGCGAGCAAACTCGTTCGCCGCCGGGACGGTGCATGCCAGCTCGGTCGGCGCGGAGCTGCTCAATGTGCATACCAGGGAGCTGAAGGTTTCAGCGTTGATTAAACGACGCCGTTGGACGTCCACCAGCAGTCCGTGTGCGCAGAGGAAGTCGGCGCCTAGCAGAGCCATGGGCACGTTGGCGGTTACAAACGTCCAAGCAAAGCGTTGGCCGCCGAAGCAGAGGGTGACGTTGCACGGGCCGAAGGTGCGGATAGTCGATCCGTTGGCCGCAACCAAGGAGGGGCCGCAAACCGCGGATTGCCTGTCCTGGTCAGAGGCGGGTATGACGCTCAGTTGGGCGCCGGTGTCGCACAGGAAGCGCCGTCCGGACGCTTTATCCGTGATGAACAGTAAGTTGCCCGTGTGGCCGGCGCTCATGGCTGGTAATGAACGCCAGCCCGGCCATTTCCCGGCCTGCCGAAGGTGCACGGGGGTCGGCATGTCCGGGCCTTCTGTCCGAACCTGGCATGATAGTAACACCACGCTTGGTCAGGTGGAGGCCTCGGTCGTCGTGCTGGAGGTGGTCGGCTCGGTAGAGCGGCCGCCAATTGCGTCGGCAGTTCGGCCGTCGACCGTGCCGGGTGCTCGGGCGCCATGGGTGTTGCGTCGGACAGCGGTGGGTCCCATGTCGCCGCTGCGATGCGCTGTCCTGCGGCGGAGATCTTGTCGGCTTCTCTGGCAAGGGCCCGGGGATCTGTGATCGTCGTGCTTGCCAGGGCGAGGCGTACCGGGTTAGGCAGCTGACGGAGGAACAGCTCCCGGAACAGGAATGCCGGAGAGTGCTCGCCGAGCAGTGAAAGCATGTAATCCATTCGCTCGGAAGGGCGCGTGTCGCCGAGCTCAGGCAGTTCGAGCAGGCGCCGTGCGCGTTCCGCCGATGGGAGGGCGAAAGCATCGAGGAGCAGCTTCTTAATCGCGCCGTATTTGTCAGCGGCTGGCGGGCTTTCGAGGAGGCTCAGGGCGCGGGCCGCGGTAGCCGACCCGAGCGCAGCTACCACATGGTGGAAGCGGGTGTCGTCGGCCGTGACGCCTCGCAGGGCGAACAGGGACTCCGCCTGCGCGAACCAAACCGCCGCGTGAGCCTCCCAGAAGGTAGGCAGTTTAAGGGCGACTGCCGTGTCCATGTCGATAGGTCACCAATGAAGGAGCTGGGGCTCCCACGTCGATCGGAAGAATGGACGCGACAAAAAGCTAGAATTCATCCGAGTTGCTTTAATGAAATCAAACACTCAGGCACTCTGAAAACCCGTTTATCGGGCAGCAATATATATCGATTAACCCAGGGGGTTTGCCCAGGCCCGGCGCCAGGGGGCGTGGCCCAGCGTCCTGGCTGCGGCCTGGCAAGTTGAGGGCGAGCCTGCCCGGGCATGCCCGGGCATGCCCGGGCGTCCCGACCGAGGCCTGGCAAGTTGAGCGCGGGCCTGCCCGGGCGTCCTGGACGAGCCCGGCATGGTGATCGCTCCGCGTCCTTGATAGGTGCAAGGCGATTGTGAAAACCCAGCGGCAGCCGCTACAAAAGCCTATTTTACTCCTAGGGGTCCCAGGAATACCCACCCAAAATATCGTTGCGATCGGTTGAGTCGTTTTTGCGGTACCTTGAACGGATGGACATTTGGTGAATTACATTAAGATTCCATTCATGTTGGTCTGAAATTTGCCTTCATCTTTCGAGGTTATATTCTCTGATTTCCGATGTACTCTGTATACTCTGTTACAGAGCCTCGGTGCTGCCGAAGCAGTCTCTTAGCAAGGTTTGCACTATGTGGTTTGCTATTGCCTTCCCAGCAGTAGTTAGTGTGGCAATTTGTAATTTGTTCAGCACAGGGGGTGGGGAAGGGAGGTGGGCGGGTGGTGGAGAACCTTCCTAGCGGGAGGAGGGGCAGGAGACCCGCCGGGGCCGGAAGTGGGGGACAGGCCGGAAGTGTGGGACGAGACGACCCCACGAGGCGGTTCTCCTACCCCTTCTCAGTTTTCCCATGCTCCCTCTCTCTGACTGTTGTATGCATGCATATATGTATACCGCCTCTGCATATTGCAGTCAACGGCGGCATGTATTTTCACAACTTCATAATAACACTAAGAGAAAGCTGTTGGGTTGAGGAGGAAGGAGACAGAAAGCTGAATCATCCAAACATTTTCCTCCTCAATGTTCGATGTACTCAACAGTGCGCTTCCAACTTGTTCTCCGTCTGCCGGCGAGAGACGCGCGCCGGGGGCGTTGGACACGTCAGATGGCAACGTTTTGTTCATGGTGCTCGCTGGGTGGGCCCACGTGTCAGTGAGTGCGAGAAAGCGTTCATTTGATTTTCTACTTGTGGCCTTAATGTGGGAAGACATTTGAAATGCTGCTTGAAAGCACCAATTTAGGCTCAAACAGACACAATGCTGCCCCGTTGTATGTCTCAGGACCTGAGCTGTCTTTGAATTTGCTTGCTTGACCTGCTCCTGCTCATATTTGGTGCGGGTCTGCACTCTGATTGTTAACGCTGCCAGGGCAACCTTCGAAGGGCGCAAGTGACTTTTAGGAAGTAAAGGATTGCGCATGCGCTGTTAAATCAAAGTGCCAGAAGAAGGGTGAAGGAGCAATGTCACGCAAATGGCTTTGTGCGCTTTGTGATAATGCAAGGCCGTTAAGTGGCCATTTTGTTTGGAAAAAATTGCTTTATTTGGAAAGATCAGGCAATTTGTCTGTTTTTTTTTGCTTTCACCTGTCCTTTGTGTTGCATTATTTGTTCCATAATTGTAGAAACATTAAATCTGACATAATTGCAGGTAAAAGGAAGTCTACTCATTTGAGTCCTGTGTTGCTTGAGCAAAGTGCTGCGAGTCAGAGTATCGCTTATGGGTAGTTCTTTGAGTGGGAGTAAATGTGTGGTGTCGGTGTTTGTTATCTCCATACGTGGGTTTCAGAAGGTGGAACGCAGAAGGCACGACGTGTCCACCTCCGTTTTGCTAAGGGATAATGATTCACATTCACGGACCAAGCTGTGATGTTGTGTTGTTCTCAGAGTTTTGTTCCGAGACCTCTTTTCAGGATCGTCACCGAACCCCGGAGAGCTTCCAAATGTAGTTAATTTGTGATAATGTTCCCGGAGATGGTTTGTCAGATCTTTGTGATGTTCTTCTTTATCATTCCTGTCGCTCCAATTACAACTGATACAATGCTGGTGCTCTTCAGCTTCCAGGATCTTTTCACTTCATTCTTGAGGACTTGATATTTGGTGCTTTTCTTGATTTTTCCGTTATTTAGACCAAAATCACTGGGTACTGAAAACTCAATTAGCAATGTTTTTTATTTTTTGTATACAAGATCGAGGCTCGTGTAAGAGCGAACATCAATCACAAAAAAAACAAACTGACACATAAAACATAAGATAAAGGGAGCGGTAGACAAGATGGGGAGAGAGGGGGAAGCACAGAAACGCAACATTTGAGAGCAGGGACATCGGGAGATCTGTGGGAAAGAGAGGGCTTGGGGGGGGGGGGGGGGGGGAGGCATAGGAAGGGTAGGGGAGGTGATAGAGGTAAAAAAAAACAACAACACATGGACACTGCCAGGACTTCCAGGACAGAAGTCGGAATTTCAAAAAAGTGGATCTGGGCTGAATTAGCGGGGGTAGAAAAGATCAAGGTTTTGGATGGGGGAAGATAAGAGATGGTGGTGAACAGCCGTTTTAAAGACCTGGAGGGAGGAGTGGGATTGAAGAGAGTGAGGGAGTTTGTTCCAGAGGCGGGAGAAAAGAGGAATGAAGGAATGAAGGTGAGCAGAGAGTCTTGATTTTGGCAGTTTAACCATAAGAGGGTTGCAGGCAGATCTTGTGCGACCTGTAGGAATATTTGGGGGACAGAGCCCAGAGAGGGCTGGGGGGGGGGCGCAAGGCCGGAGAGGAGGAGACTAGGCCGGAGAATGCCCTCTTTTCCTTTTTTTTATCTGAGTACTATGTCGGTATGTGTATATGTGCGTGTGTGTGTTCATTTTAGAAACCAGAATAGTAGATGAGAAGTGAAGTAAAGCACAACAAGATGGCTACTCGAAGCGAGGTTTTAGTTGCCAAGAAAGCCGATGAGGAATCTTTAGAAAATAGAATGGAATTTCAGATTGAGGAAAAGGTTTTTGTGGTTTTTAAGGTGAAATATGTTTGAAGTGCTGCCGGTAGTGGAGAAGGAAGCTCTGATAATCTCTACTATGTCTCACACTACATATAAATCAAATAACACTTACTCATTTATTAGACGCCACGACATTCCAGTCGTCTCCAAATATCACGGTAACGCAAGTTTCTTGTTAACAGGCAGTCTAACTGACGTCACATAACTTGTGACCTGCACTATTTTATGAACGCAGGAGAAGCACATGAAATACTTGTATGATTAGGTCACATTCCCCTTTTGAGGTGTACTTCTCTCATTAAGCGTTATTATTCAAGCGATGTGAGCAATCCCATTGGTTGCGGTTCATTACTTTATCTGCTTCACACGAGAACATTAGAGCTAAAAACGACTTCTAAAGAGTTTCATAATCATCATCGTACACTTGGCGTGAGACAAATCTGACACTGACATAATGTTTGCTTTGTCTGGGTGTTGCGGAGAACACAACAGGGAAATACAAGGAATTTTGACGCAGGAGACCAGTTGGCCCATCATGCCTGCATTTTCTTTGCCAACATCCATTTCCCCTCCATCGCCAATGCTTCGAGCTGCATATCTAATTCCACTTTTAGAAAAGGGAAAAAAGCATTAAGGTTGCAGGATTTATTTAATAAAAAGTGAGGAAAAAATTAACAAGTCAATTTATTTGGTTCATAAAAAGATTCCAGACTAGCAGAAGTACTGTACTGGGTGGGGAAGGGGGGGGGGCGGGGAGGAGGGGAAGAGGAGAGGGGAGGGGGAGGGGAGGGACGGGGAGGAGGAGGAGAGGGGAGGAGAGAGGGGAAAGGAGGGGGGAGGGGAGGGTAGAGGAGGGGTTGAGGGGGGGGAGGAGGAGAGGGGAAGGGAGGGAGGGGGAGGAGGAGGAGTGGGGAGGGGGGGAAGGGGAGGGAGGGGTGGAGGGGAAGGGAGGAGGGGAAGGGGAGGGGAGGTGGGGAAGAGGAGGGGAGGTGGGGAAGAGGAGGGGAGGTGGGGAAGAGGAGGGGGGATAGGGGGAGGGGAGGAGGGGAGAGGGGGAGGGGAGTGGAGGGAAGGGGAGGGAGGAGGGGAAGAGGAGAGGAGAGGAGAGGGGAGGGGGAG
>NW_027620185.1:0-12626 GCF_964187855.1 Myxine glutinosa
AGTGGATGAGGACGGGCCCCCTATGGACCACCTTAGACCCGATTTTTTAATACCGTGAACAAACTTGAGTTGCAACATATCAAATATCATTTTAGCCAAGTTTGGTCACAATCCCATCAACAGTTTCGGAGAAGAAGTTGCAAGTCATTACGGACTGACGGACGGACAACGTGCCATCCCATAAGTTCCTGAACTACGTTCCAGGTGACCTAAAAATTACTATAGCTATAAAGTTTTAATAAAGAGCTCACACTAATCACTAGTTCTTAATTTATTTGTGTTATTTAGCTTTTTGCAGCATGCAAATGCAATGGGCTTTTAAAAAAGTCGGAGACCGGACTTTATACATGATAAAGGAAGACATTACAAGTGATTCCTGTCTACGTCTCTGATCTATGATGTGCTTCATCATTAATATGTTTTAAATATTCCTAATTACGAAGTAATTTTAACAATTAGCAGTTTATTGATTACTA
This sequence comes from Myxine glutinosa, assembly GCF_964187855.1. Lineage (NCBI taxonomy): Eukaryota > Metazoa > Chordata > Myxini > Myxiniformes > Myxinidae > Myxine > Myxine glutinosa. Next base: position 477 of record NW_027620185.1, read on the forward strand.
GGTAATCACAGCAATGATAACACACTTGAAATATTGCATGTTTAATTATATTGCATTTTGGGTCACATGACTTGCCATTTTTTTGGTCATTGATTGATTAAGTTAATTATGAATATGCAACATTTTTAGTTTGCCTTTTGACTTTCATATCCTGTGCTCTTGAATCGAATTCTCTCGCAAGCCACATCATCAAATGTTATATATGCGAATCAGCTTGTCAGACATTTTCCTTTTGCCAAACTTTCCCCAGCGGACCCAACGAGGAGGTGGAAATAATGGGGAGATTGGGGGCCATTAGCGAATTGGTCGATATTTATGTCGATAATCACAGAATAGGTGTACCCAAAACAGACCATCACCTTATTTTAGAAGAAGAAGAAGAAGAAGAAGAAGAGTATAAGGAACGAGGGCGCAGTCACTGATGCAACACTGAGCCAACGAAATAGACAAACAAATGTAAACTAATCATTAATATCCCCACTTTCCATCACAAGTGACCTCTAAACGATGCTTTGAACTTATTTCTCGACTTTTCAAAGGGAAAGTTGTAAAATAAACAAACGTGAATTCTTGTTTATATTTGATCTTTCAGTAAATGCGCACGATAACAAGACAACCTGCACATTTGCTTCTTGAACCCCAAACCCTCCCCTTCCAACGGTGACGTTTGCTTGAGAAAGGGGTATGGTGATGGAATCCCTCGGATGGGATGATGGGATGGGATGATGAGATCCCTCAGATGGGATTATGGGATGATGAGATCCTTCAGATGGGATGATAGGATCCCTGGGATGAGATGATGACATCCCTCAGATGGGATGATGAGATCCCTGGGATGGGATGATGAGATCCATGGGATGGGATGATGAGATCCTTCAGATGGGATGATGGGATCCCTGGGATGGGATGATGAGATCCCTCAGATGGGATGATGAGATCCCACGGATGTGATGATGGGGCCCACAGACGGGATGATGAGATCCCGTGGATGTGATGATGGGGCCCACAGACGGGATGATGAGATCCCGTGGATGGGATAATGGGATCCCTCGGATGGGATAATGGGATCCCTGAAATGGGATTATGGGATCCCTTGGATGGGATGAATGTATCCTTCGGATGGGATGATAGGACCCTTCGAATGGAATGGGATCTCTCCGATCGGATTGTAAGAATGGGATGGGATCCCTCGATAGGATTGTAAGAATGGGATTCCCTTCCGTCCATGGCACGCCTTTGCAGTGCGTCGTTTTGTAGTAGCTTAGCATGCACTGGCTGGTTTGTCATTGCTCTTCCCAGCGGTATAGTCGGGGAAAGAGTTTTGGAATTTAAGCCGGATGTCGGGACATAATTCCAAGCGACTCTTTCCGAAGGGCACCGTGGAATATTTATGCTTTGTGCAAAATGCTAGCAGATGGACACCCGGCTTGATGTCCTTTCGAATGATGGCGTACTCACTCATGCAACGCTGTGCCTGAGAAACACAAGATCAAATCATGAACCATGCTTTATCAGATCAGATCATTAACTATGCCCTACCAGATCAAATCATGAGCTATGCGCTACCAGATCAAATAATGAACCAGGCTTTACCAGATCAGATCCTGAACCATGCTCTACCAGATCGGATCCTGAACCATGCTCTACCAGATCGGATCCAGAACCATGCTCTACCAGATCAGACCTTGAACCATGCGCTACCAGATCAAATAATGAACCAGGCTCTACCAGATCAAATAATGAACCAGGCTTTACCAGATCAGATCCTGAACCATGCTCTACCAGATCGGATCCTGAACCATGCTCTACCAGATCGGATCCTGAACCATGCTCTACCAGATCAGATCCAGAACCATGCTCTACCAGATCAGACCTTGAACCATGCGCTACCAGATCAGATCCTGAACCATACTCTACCAGATCAAACCATGAACCATGCTCTACCTAAAGCGTCGGTGCTGCCCAAACAGTTTATATGGGTATGATTACAATCCTGGACGTGTCGCCACTCAGGGCAGTGATTGGTAATTTGTTCAGGGTTCCGGCGATAGCTTGCCTACTCTTCACGAAGGACACTGTTGGATCTGTAATGCCCATCAACTAATTTCGGCAGATAGAACCCCAGTTTAACGTCCGTCCGAGGGATGGCACACACATGTTGATGATGATAGATGAGCCGACATTCGAACTCAGGTTCGACAGCCCAAAGGCGAGTGTGTGTACCTCTAGGCTAGGTAGGCCATCCTGAAATGCGAGGATGAGAGTGGAGAGTCGGCCTGGGAATCGAACCCAGACAAGACGGTCCAAAGGTGTGTGCGCTATACACCCGAGCCATCCTGTAAGAGGAGAGTGCGATTGGTATATATAGAAAACTAGCAGAAGTACCCGGCGTTGCCGGGCGGGGGAGCGGGAAGGGGGGGTGTGGGGGGGGGGGGGGTGAATGGATGAAGTGAATGGATAGTGAATGGATGAAGTGTTATACTTGTCGAATTATGATGTCATAAGTCATAATGAAGGCACAGATGACATCATAATGAACATACCTTATTCCCCATTGGGAGTGTTTGAAAATGAGCCATGTTTCATTTTTTTCCATGGAGTAGTTTCAGAGATTTCGAGGTGCAAAGTTTTTCCAGGATGGGACCTGTACCATCTGACCTAAGACGTCATAATTATCATTAAAATATTATACAGGAGGAGGTGCTCCTATGGTGAAAATTTCGTTTCAATCAGACCAAGAATTGTAGAAAAAAAATTCACACTGATCAGATAAAGTGTTAGACTTGTCGAATTATGACGTCATAACGAAGGCACAGATGACACCATCATTAACATATCTTATTTCCCACGTGGAGTACCTCACAATGAGCCTTGTCAATTTTTCTATTGAGCTGTTTCAGAGATGTAGAGGTGTAACGTTTTTCCAATATGGCGTCCATACCACATGACCCATGACGTCATAATTATGAATAAAAAAATTCCACAGGCGGAGGCACTCCGATGCTTACATTTTGTGTCAATTGGACCAACGGTTGCCGAGAAAATGAATTTTAAAAATGCAAACACGTACGCCACACGTACGCAACCGAATGCCTAAACCTGCTTTTCACTTCGCGAGCGCAGGGTAATTATCGAATCCGATCCGGATTCAGATCTTCACCAAAATCGAATCAATTTGTCCTTGTTACACCATCAACCTGTCCACCAAATTTCGTCCGAATCCATCCACAACTTTTTGAGATATCTTGTTCACAAACAAACAGACAGAGACAGACAGGGTTGAAAACATAACCTCCACCCACCTTCGATGCGTAAGGTAATAACAATGCATGGAGGTAACAAACTCCACTCACCGAACATCTCCCAACCCCAGGCCTTATTCAGCCGCCTGAATACCCTACCACCCCTCTCTCATCCCCCCTACTCCTGGAAACAAAATTACCCACCGACACATCTCCCCTCCTCCTCGGGGTAGACTTTAGAGAAAACCGATTGAAGTGCTTTTCCCAGAATTATTTTTTCTCCAGGTTCCTTTTTACCTAGTAAACAAGAGTACAAGAATATTGCAAACGAAGCACCTGAAGCATGCGTGACTTGTGTGCAAAGCGCGCATACTCAAACCTGCAACTCTTACTTCCTTTAACCTTGATGACGATGGCATGAGTGGGCCCTCGTGCAGCTTGCAGAGAGAGAGAGAGAGCACGTGCAGTTTCGTTCAGATTTCTCTCCAAACCGCTAAACCATTCCCGTCGTCGCTCTGGAACGCTGTTCTAACACCTGTCACCCCCTGCTGCTCCCCCTTCCAACTCGCATCCAGACCCCCTGCTGATCCCCCTTCCCCTTGCCATCCTCCCCCACCCCATTTCCCCAATCTTACCTCCTTCCTTCGCTTCCCCCACCCTCATCTTTCGCTTTGTGTTAAAACCATACCAGCTGTCTTTTTGTGGGATTTTGATGGAAATAAGGGATGTTGGGTACCTATGGAAGAGACAGGAGGAGCCGAACCTGTTTATGACGACATAAAAATGACGTCACGTAAAAAATGACGTTACCCTATATTTAGCGACTTAAGAAGAGCCAGGAGCGTAAGCAGTTCCCTAGTCCATATAATCCTTTCTGTGCTGGTGTTTAAAACCATCAGTGGTGGTGACTATACCTGCGAGATGTGAAGGCCCGATTACCTACCGTACCGTCACTATAGTAGCTGGAGATTAAGGTGCGAGGCCGACCCAATTGGACTGCAGATTGGTGTGGGTTCACTCGGTGAAGAGGAAGAAAAATGCGGAAAAACGGGAAATATTGACTGCCACCTCTTTCCCACCCTCTGGGCTTTAGCTCTGGGCAAAAATACTCCCCCGGGGTGCAAATTATGTCCTGCTCTCTCATCACTAAACCCAAGTTTATGCAAAATGATTCAACACGTGTACTTTCATCATCAAAACTGTCTCCTTTGTGGACATCACCCCTTCCTGCACCCTCACCTCCCATCATCAGCTCTCCTCTAGCCCTCGACCCCTCCTCCTCCTTCATCTTTCAATTACAACTTCCAGGTGTACTATCACTTACCGGGACTGTCTGCCCTTTAACCCAAAAGTGTGGGGTCCCCTCGGCAGGCGGGTACCTCATTTGGCGTGCAAGAATGAAAAGGAAAGTTTTGGGTCGAGGAGCCGCCAATTAAATCTCATTTGCTTAATTGCTTGTGTTAATAATGAACCGCTTCGTTTGTTCATTCCTTTTTCTCAGACTACGTTCAAGAGGAGTGGATCTGACTGTTTACGTGTTCACAATTGCCAATCTACTTTGTCTCTCCACTCATAGCAGAACCATTGCGTATCTCTCCTACAAATCACCAGAGCCCAATATCAGGCCCACCTCAGATCCAAATTCTCCAGCTTGCAGCTTCATTCCTTTAAATTTAAAGGATGGAGTCCTGCAGTACACTGCTCCAGAAAAAGCAAAGTTCTTGATTTCTGTTTTCACTCAAAAGGTTCTAAATCCTCAGGAGATATATCCTAAAGGTCCCAAATCCATCCCTTCCTTTACCCACCTATTCCAGCATTACTTTCCACAATGTTTCCTACAGGATGTGCAGTTCACCCTGCCATGGTGGACAAGTTTCTTACCCAGCTTGATGTCTGATCTGGAAGCAGTCCTGCTGCCAGAAATTCTCTAATCCTGTTTCTTACCCAGCTTGATATATAATCTGGAAGTAGTCCTGATGGCAGAAATTCTTTCATCCTCAGGAATTGTGCTTCGGTCCTATCACACCCTCTCTCCTCTCACGAGTCATTGTTGGATGGGCAACGTCCTTCTTGGAAAGCTTCAAACATCACTCAGATTCATAAATAAAGGTTCCAAAACCTCAACTATAGACCTATCGGTCTTCTCCCCACCGTAAGCAAAATCATGGAGTGCATCATTGCAGCTGACCTCAAACACCATCACTTATCTAACTCCATAATCTCTGACAACCAGTTTGCCTTCCGACCTGGCCTTTCCACCTTGGATATGCTTCTCCTTCTGGCACAGCAGTCGATGCATACCCTGAATCACAAAACATAAGGTACGACCATCTCTCCAGATATCTCTCAAGCCTTTGATACTGCCTGGCATCCAGCCTTGAATTTTAAGTGATCTTCATTTGCTATTCAGAGCCCCCTGCTCAAGTAGTTGTCTGATTTGCTCCATGAGAAGTAACAGCAGGTGGTCCTTGATCGCTCCTTTTCCCATGATCTTTCCCTTCATGCTGGGGTTGCACAAAGTAGCATCTTAGAACAAGATATTATTCTTGATCTGTAAATGTGGAGAAAAAAATTAAGCATGGGTTGTTTTCTTGGATCATAGCAAGAACGAAGAAAAATTATTCAGAAACCCCAACGTTTTTCAAAAACAAAACCATACATTGGCACAGAATGCATATTTTACAAGTAAGAGGTTTTGTTGATGTTTTAATCACAAATTGAGGATTTCTGTAATATGACCACTTAATACGAAAAAAGTAAAATGACTTCAGAATGGGGCTGTTGGCAACATATCCTGTGATATAAGGCTCAAAACTAGAACGGTCCTCGGTAGAGCGCACACCTCCGCCAGGCTGAACACTTTATGTTTTGTATCCACTGATAGGCCGGATCTGGATTCCCATAACTTCTTTAAATCCCATGTTATATATCGCTTTTCGTCCGATCTCTCAATGGTGAAGAATCACTTAAAATTGAAACAATTCTCGTATCCGAATCCATATTCAGATCTTCACCAAAATGGAATCGATTAGTCCTTGTCACACAAACAACCTGTTCACCAAGTTTCGTCCAAATCCGTCCATAACTGTTTGAGATATCGTGCTATGTATCGGTTTTAGCCCGATCACTCAATGGTGAAGAATCACTTAAAAATTAAATAATTATCATATCCAAATCCATATTCAGATCTTCACCAAAATTGAATCGATTCGTCCTTGTCATACACCCAACCTCTCCACCAAGTTTCGTCCAAATCCGTCCAAGTCCATGAATGCAGGTCTTGTGAGATGTGGGTGGTCGTCAAAATATGGAACAGCAACACAATCCTAAATGTCCCTATGGTACCTTTCGCCTGTACAAAATATGGACAGTCAAGTTTACAATTGTTAGGCAGCCCCATATGAACAGAATTGACTATATGATGTTATTTGGTGTATTGACTTTGTTTGGTTGCCACCACTATCAATCACCAGTTCTACCATCAATCACCTGCAGGAGAAATTGGCTCTCATCAGACAAATGGATCTTCCTCCAGGATGCAAGATTCCAGTGTTGACATGATCAGCACCATGCCAAGAGGCTGCTTTTTGTTTCTTGGGTGAGAAGGCAGCTTCTTGTCGGACTTCTGGTTCCAGACAGTTCTCAAGGATAACCTCTAAGATTCCATTCATGCCGTAACACTGTGCTTGTGACAAAAGGAATACATCTGACAATCCTGATAAGAGCTGTATTTTCTCTAATAAAGGAGTCATCGTGGGTCATCCAGATTGAGGCCCTTCTTTAACACCATTGGTTTGTTGACGTTTGAGGACCCATCTGCTGATAATAGTCCGATGGAAGCCAAGTTCACCTCCAATTTCACTGCAGGACATCCCAGCATTATTCATGTCAATAATTTACTATCTTTGGGCTTCACCAAGTATTCTATGGGCTAGAGTAACACAGTCCGTCAATGGAAGCACACCAAAAATTCCATATGTTACGCTTCTCAAAACCTTGTTCAGGTGAAAGTGTTTTTTCAAGTTGATACCCTTACCATGCTGTACATGCCGGATATGCAAACTTGCCTTGGTTTCGTGATAAATGGACAACTACCTGTGTGCAGAGGGTTCTTTCATTTGATTCAATTTTTTTTTTCACAAACAACACTTTTTAGACTCTTTGGTGTGCTTAACTTTTCTTCCATGAGTATTTGTCAATGATCTGTCTTATTCTCTTGAAACCAACTTTACAATTTTTCCGATGACTCCCTCTTTTGCAAATCAATACATCACACCTGTCAAGGCTGGTCGCTGCAGAATCTCTTTCATCAGACTTGGGCAAGACCAGTCTTGGAACCAGCTACTTGGAACATGACGTTCAACACAAGTAAGTCTCACTTTTCATACTCCCTCCACAAGGAGTGGCAATAAAACTATACAATCCACTTCTCTGGACAGCCACTCACAATATGTTGTCCCTGGAAATCCTGAGTCTCACTAACTGCCATAAACGTTCATGGGAGCTCTAGGATCACATCACCCTTAAAGGACAGTTAGATTCTCTGTAGAGTGAAGGCATTCTTGAGCCACGCTGAGTTCATCACAGTGCGCAAAACTTTCATACAAAGTTTTATGGAGTGTTGGTCCCCATTCTTCACTCATGCCCCAACTCCCAACCTTGCTCCAGTTTAGGTAGTTGAAACCAAGGTCGTCCATACCATTAATATCTCAAAGCAGAAAGTGGATTCCCAAGGACTGGCATTCTCCCCCACTGGCGGCAAGTTAGTTGGCTCTCTATTTTATACAAGTTGATCTCCTGGTCGAGCTCCTCCTGCTATCTCCAACCTCTGCCCTCCCTAAGCCCCCACAGGTCATACACATTCCTCTAGAAAGCCTCATCTGCTCACCACCAAAGTCCAGACTTCCTGCCCAACTGCATTTATTCATCGCCTTATTCCCCCAATTGTGGAATCGTCTTCCTGTCTTCCTCTCTTTAGTCTTTCAAATGCATTGACCATCACTACCTCATGTTCTCACCCATGCACATCCATGATCTCTTCCGCACATGATTCTTTTTCTTTGTTCGCATGCAGCACAAGGCTGCTCGGTAGCATCATTGGCTGAGGGTGCGGCTGTGCCGCTGATGCAGTGCCCTCTGCTGGTTCGGGAAATAATTACGAATTTGGGCATGGCGCTGGCGATAGCTCACCTACGCTTCGCAAAGGACACCATGGGATCTTTAACGTCCACAGACAAATGCTGACAGATGGGATGCCCGTTTAACGTCCAACTGAGGGATGGCACACACTGATGAATCGCCCCGCCTGTGAAACACCAGGAGGACAATTTAGAGCTAGGTTAGGATTCAATCCCAGGCTATACAGCCTAGAGGTGAGTGTGTGTACCTCTAAGCCATCCTTTCAGCCCTCTATACAAACTAACTCCCAATTATCAGCAAAGTCATGGAATCCATCATTGCTTCGGATATGAAATCTTTCCTCTTCTCCAATGGCTTGATCTCTGATCATCAATTTGGTTTCAGACCAGGTCACTCTACTCTGGACATGCTGCTTCTGCTGTCTCAACAATGGATGGAGGTCCTCAATGCCAAACAGGAAATTAGAGCTGTCTCCCTCGACATATCACGTGCCTTCGACACGGTCTGGCACCCCGCTCTGCTCACCAAACTCTCCTCCTTTGGTATCGATGGAAATCTCCACGCATGGCTGGCGGACTTCCTCTCTAGTCGTCGTCAACGTGTGGCCCTGAATGGGTTTCTCTCATCTCCTCTTCCTGTTCAGGCTGGAGTTCCCCAAGGCAGTGTTCTGGGCCCCGTGCTTTTTCTGGTCTTCATCAATGATCTCTCTGACTCTCTCGAAAATCCTCTCTATCTCTTTGCTGATGACTCCACTCTCTGCCGCTCCATTCCTCTTCCCTCAGATCGGCAGTCTGCTGCCTCCTCACTCTCTGAAGACCTGGACAAAATCACAGACTGGTCAAACAAGTGGAACATGTCTTTCAATCCTGACAAATCTCACACTCTTACTATGTCTCTCCGAAAAGATCGACTGGACAACCCTCCCATCTACTTTCTCAACAATCCTCTCCAAGAAGTTCTGTCGCTCAAGATTTTGGGTCTCACTATCTGCCATGATCTTTCTTGGGAAAACCACATTTCCAAGCTGGCCTCCAAAGCCAGTCGCCGACTGGGCATCCTCCGTCGTGCGAAGTCCTTCCTCGGCACACCTGAGCTCCTCACCACATACAAGGCTTTCATCCGCAGCTCAATGGAATACTGTTCTCCCCTATGGGCCGGTGCTCCTGCCTCACACCTAGCTCGGCTTCACGCTGTTGAAACCAAAGCTTTCAGAATTATTGGAATCTCCCGCGATGAAGCTATCTCTGAGGGCCTTTCACTCACTCACCGCAGGCAGGTAGGTGGTCTTTCTGTCTTCTACCGACTCCTCTCCGGCCTTGCACCCCCAGCTCTCTCTGTGCTCTGTCCCCCAAATATTCCTACAGGTCGCACAAGATCTGCCAGCAACCCTCTGATGGTTAAACTGCCGAAATCTCGGCTCTCTGCTCACCTTCACTCTTTCATTCCTCTTTTCTCCCGCCTCTGGAACAAACTCCCTCACTCCCTTCAATCCCACTCCTCCCTCCAGGTCTTTAAAACAGCTGTTCACCACCATCTCTTATCTTCCCCCATCCAAAACCTTGATATTTTCTACCCCCGCTAATTCACCCCAGATCCACCTTGTTTGAAATTCCAACTTCTTTCCTGGAAGTCCTGGCAGTGTCCATATGTTTTATACCTCTCCCACCGCCCCCTTCCCATGCCCCCACCCCCAAAGCCCTCGCCCTCTCTCAGATCTCTCGATGTCTCCATGTCTCTCGGTCCCTGCTCTAAAATGTTGTGTTTGTGTCCTTCCCCCTCTCTCCCCATCTTGTCTACCGCTCCCGATGTTATATGTTTTATGTGTCGGTTTGTCTTTCTGTGTGATTAATGTTCGCTCTTTCACGAGCCTCGATGTTGTATACAAAAAAAAAAAAAAAAAAAAAAAAAAAAACTCTTTCCCATTGTGATCCTCTGTGAGGCATTGGTACTCTTTTTTTTCTTATTGCTACTTTCCTCCTTTTGTATGTCCATATACCCAAACCCTTTAGTAGTTGTGGGGCTGCTACCCTTTGTCTTTGAACTTCTCCATGAGCCTAGACCCATGGTATAAAATAATCCTGTTGTATCCTGCAGTCTCGGTTCATTATCTCGTGTTGTTTCCCACCTCTCATTTTTGGTCACACTTGGCCTTTAGGTGCCAACCTCAAATATTAATACAGTTCAGCACTTGGTGTGACTTTTATTTGCTCACGATCAATTCAATTTGCCATATTGACCTATGATCAAGTTGCGCACATCCACTAGGTCCTCTCCTAGCCAAGACCCCACAACCCAAACTCCACTCAACCTCTTCATATCCTAACTGGTGTTTTCACTGTTTTGTTGTCCTACCTGCTTTTGTTTAACCAAATTTGAATTCATTTTGGATGTTAGGTAGCTCATTGGTAGTGTGCATTGGTCAACCATATGCTATTGGGTTCATTTCTCGGTGTAGTCTGATCTAACGACAGGCTTCCATATGGTGTGGCAGTTACACGTGTCCTGCAAAGTGGACATCAAGATAGTTGACTGTTCTTCAATATGGATATTAAAAATCTTATCATCTCCTCCAAAAAAGTAGGGTATCTGGAGGAAAACCCTGGTATAGATAGGGCAGAGGCAGGTTAGTTGATACAGTAGGTTAGTTGATACAACCTTCCTCCTTGCCCTCAGAAATGAAACTTGTGTAAATGCTGCCCTCTGTTGTTAGCTAAGTGCATTACATATCATTGATAAGTAGGTCAAGAAGTTACAGACAAAGAAAGGGTGTGATTCTCCAAAAAAACCTGATTTGTGTCCTCTTGAGTAAAAACGCCAACAAAAGGTAAGATCATTTATTGTGATAATACTACATAGATTTCACAGGAGTTCTCATTGGTTGATTATACCTTGTGAAAGTGGCTTTCAGCCTAAACCGCTTTGATTGCCAGGATAATACACATAAGCATGTGGGCAACATGTGTTGCAAAAAACTCATGCATGGGTTAGATGATACAGTCTGAGTAGGTTAGTTGATACGCGTATCAACTAACCCTACTGACCTGTATCAACTAACCCATTCATTATTTATTTTTACAAGACAATGCTGTAGCCATTTGTAACTGGGCTTCATACATCATAATATCATCTAACTCATTCACCATGTAAATCGATGTATCTAACTCATTCACCATGTAAATCAATGTATCATCTAACTCATTCACCATGTAAATCGATGTATCATCTAACTAATTCACCATGTAAATCAATGTATCATCTAACCTACCAAGGTGTATCAACTAACCCACTTGGTCAGGTCAGATGATACTTTGACAAACAGTTTTTTGTGAGCCACCATTCCAAGTTTGATAATGCAGCGGATCTGGCATGCTTCACAGATATGTACAAGACCCTGATATTTCTTTTGGACAATTCATGAATCCTGTCGAGCTAACAATCTTCATTATAGGCCAACATAACTGAAAAGTGTATCAACTAACCTGCCTCTCCCCTATTCAATTCCTTGTATAGGGTGTAGTGCAGGGTAGCTTGCTTCATATTTGTTTCCCCAGGCATAGGAACGGATGCTGTCTGTCTTGGCCTAATTTTTTCATCTTCCTCTGTTTTCTCCCTCTGGTCTAAGTCTGGCCTGGATTAGTGCTTCAAACGGCCCTGGTTGTGCTCTTTGCATTCCCGAGGTTGTGGAATAAACAAAGGTTTTGCATTGCTCAACAGTCATACCGGGCTTTCCCATCCAACGAGAGTAATGCATGTTGTAAATGAGAAAGCA
>NW_027620186.1:0-12471 GCF_964187855.1 Myxine glutinosa
ACTTTTCGCACTTGTGTTGGTGCAGGAAACTACTTTTGCACTTGTATTAGTGTGGAAAAAACACTTTTTGCACTTGTGATAGTGTTGAAAAACACTTTTCGCACTTGTGTTGGTGCAGGAAACCACTTTTGCGCTTGTATTAGTGTGGAAAAAACACTGTTTGCACTTGTGTTGGTGCAGGAAACCACTTTTGCACTTGTATTAGTGTGGAAAAAACACTTTTCGCACTTATGTTAGTGTTGAAAAACCACTTTTCGCACTTGTGTTGCTGCAGGAAACCACTTTTGCACTTGTATTAGTGTGGAAAAAAACACTTTTTGCACTTGTGATAGTGTTGAAAAACCACTTTTCGCACTTGTGTTGGTGCAGGGAAACCACTTTTGCACTTGTATTAGTGTGGAAAAAAACACTTTTCGCACTTATGTTAGTGTTGAAAAACCACTTTTCGCACTTGTGTTGCTGCAGGAAACCACTTTTGCACTTGTATTAGTGTGGAAAAAAACACTTTTTGCACTTGTGATAGTGTTGAAAAACCACTTTTCGCACTTGTATTAGTGTTGAAAAACCACTTTTCGCACTTGTGTTGGTGCAGGAAACCACTTTTGCACTTGTATTATTGTGGAAAAACCACTTTTCGCACTTGTGTTAGTGTTGAAAAACCACTTTTCGCACTTGTGTTAGTGTTGAAAAACCACTTTTCGCACTTGTGTTGGTGCAGGAAACTACTTTTGCACTTGTATTAGTGTGGAAAAAACACTTTTTGCACTTGTGATAGTGTTGAAAAACCACTTTTCGCACTTGTGTTGGTGCAGGAAACCACTTTTGCACTTGTATTAGTGTGGAAAAAAACACTTTTTGCACTTGTGATAGTGTTGAAAAACCACTTTTCGCACTTGTGATAGTGTTGAAAAACCACTTTTCGCACTTGTGTTGGTGCAGGAAACCACTTTTGCACTTGTATTAGTGTGGAAAAACCACTTTTCGCACTTGTGTTCGTGTTGAAAAACCACTTTTCGCACTTGTGTTAGTGTTGAAAAACCACATTTCGCACTTGTGTTGGTGTTGAAAAACCACTTTTTGAACTTGTGTTGGTGCAGGAAACCACTTTTGCACTTGTATTAGTGTTGAAAAACCACTTTTCGCACTTGTGTTAGTCTTGGAAAAACCACTTTTCGCACTTGTGTTGGTGCAGGAAACCACTTTTGCACTTGTATTAGTGTGGAAAAACGACTTTTCGCACTTGTGTTAGTGTTGAAAAACCAATTTTCGCACTTGTGTTGGTGCAGGAAACCACTTTTGCACTTGTATTAGTGTGGTAAAACCACTTTTCGCACTTGTGTTAGTGTTGAAAAACCACTTTTCGCACTTTTGTTAGTGTTGAAAAACCACTTTTCGCACTTGTGTTGGTGCAGGAAACCACTTTTGCACTTGTATTAGTGTGGAAAAACCACTTTTCGCACTTGTGTTAGTGTTGAAAAACCACTTTTCGCACTTGTGTTAATGTTGAAAAACCACTTTTCGCACTTGTGTTAGTGTTGAAAAACCACTTTTCGCACTTGTGTTAGTGTTGAAAAACCACTTTTTGCACTTGTGTTTGTGTTGAAAAACCACTTTTCGCACTTGTGTTGGTGCAGCAAACCACTTTTGCACTTGTATTAGTGTGGAAAAAACACTTTTCGCACTTGTGTTAGTGTTGAAAAACCACTTTTCGCACTTGTGTTGGTGCAGGAAACCACTTTTGCACTTGTGTTGGTGCAGGAAACCACTTTTGCATTTGTATTAGTGTGGAAAAAACACTTTTTGCACTTGTGATAGTGTTGAAAAACCACTTTTCGCACTTGTGTTAGTGTTGAAAAACCACTTTTCGCACTTGTGTTGGTGCAGGAAACCACTTTTGCATTTGTATTAGTGTGGAAAAAACACTTTTTGCACTTGTGATAGTGTTGAAAAACCACTTTTCGCACTTGTGTTAGTGTTGAAAAACCACTTTTCGCACTTGTGTTGGTGCAGGAAACCACTTTTGCACTTGTATTAGTGTGGAAAAAAACACTTTTCGCACTTATGTTAGTGTTGAAAAACCACTTTTCGCACTTGTGTTGCTGCAGGAAACCACTTTTGCACTTGTATTAGTGTGGAAAAAACACTTTTTGCACTTGTGATAGTGTTGAAAAACCACTTTTCGCACTTGTATTAGTGTTGAAAAACCACTTTTCGCACTTGTGTTGGTGCAGGAAACCACTTTTGCACTTGTATTAGTGTGGAAAAACCACTTTTCGCACTTGTGTTAGTGTTGAAAAACCACTTTTCGCACTTGTGTTAGTGTTGAAAAACCACTTTTCGCACTTGTGTTAGTGTTGAAAAACCACTTTTCGCACTTGTGTTGGTGCAGGAAACTACTTTTGCACTTGTATTAGTGTGGAAAAAACACTTTTCGCACTTATGTTAGTGTTGAAAAACCACTTTTCGCACTTGTGTTGCTGCAGGAAACCACTTTTGCACTTGTATTAGTGTGGAAAAAACACTTTTTGCACTTGTGATAGTATTGAAAAACCACTTTTCGCACTTGTATTAGTGTTGAAAAACCACTTTTCGCACTTGTGTTGGTGCAGGAAACCACTTTTGCACTTGTATTAGTGTGGCAAAACCACTTTTCGCACTTGTGTTAGTGTTGAAAAACCACTTTTCGCACTTGTGTTAGTGTTGAAAAACCACTTTTCGCACTTGTGTTGGTGCAGGAAACTACTTTTACACTTGTATTAGTGTGGAAAAAACACTTTTTGCACTTGTGATAATGTTGAAAAACCACTTTTCGCACTTGTGTTGGTGCAGGAAACCACTTTTGCACTTGTATTAGTGTTGAAAAACCACTTTTCGCACTTGTGTTAGTGTTGAAAAACCACTTTTCGCACTTGTATTAGTGTGGAAAAAACTCTTTTCGCACTTTTGTTAGTGTTGAAAAACCACTTTTCGCACTTGTGTTAGTGTTGATTAAGCACTTTTCACACTTGTGTTAGTGTTGAAAAACCACTTTTCGCACTTGTGTTGGTGCAGGAAACCACTTTTGCACTTGTATTAGTGTGGAAAAAACACTTTTCGCACTTATGTTAGTGTTGAAAAACCACTTTTCGCACTTGTGTTGCTGCAGGAAACCACTTTTGCACTTGTATTAGTGTGGAAAAAACACTTTTTGCACTTGTGATAGTGTTGAAAAACCACTTTTCGCACTTGTATTAGTGTTGAAAAACCACTTTTCGCACTTGTGTTGGTGCAGGAAACCACTTTTGCACTTGTATTAGTGTGGAAAAACCACTTTTCGCACTTGTGTTAGTGTTGAAAAACCACTTTTCGCACTTGTGTTAGTGTTGAAAAACCACTTTTCGCACTTGTGTTGGTGCAGGAAACTACTTTTGCACTTGTATTAGTGTGGAAAAAACACTTTTTGCACTTGTGATAGTGTTGAAAAACCACTTTTCGCACTTGTGTTGGTGCAGGAAACCACTTTTGCGCTTGTATTAGTGTGGAAAAAACACTTTTTGCACTTGTGTTGGTGCAGGAAACCACTTTTGCACTTGTATTAGTGTGGAAAAAACACTTTTCGCACTTATGTTAGTGTTGAAAAACCACTTTTCGCACTTGTGTTGCTGCAGGAAACCACTTTTGCACTTGTATTAGTGTGGAAAAAACACTTTTTGCACTTGTGATAGTGTTGAAAAACCACTTTTCGCACTTGTGTTGGTGCAGGAAACCACTTTTGCACTTGTATTAGTGTGGAAAAAACACTTTTCGCACTTATGTTAGTGTTGAAAAACCACTTTTCGCACTTGTGTTGCTGCAGGAAACCACTTTTGCACTTGTATTAGTGTGGAAAAAACACTTTTTGCACTTGTGATAGTGTTGAAAAACCACTTTTCGCACTTGTATTAGTGTTGAAAAACCACTTTTCGCACTTGTGTTGGTGCAGGAAACCACTTTTGCACTTGTATTATTGTGGAAAAACCACTTTTCGCACTTGTGTTAGTGTTGAAAAACCACTTTTCGCACTTGTGTTAGTGTTGAAAAACCACTTTTCGCACTTGTGTTGGTGCAGGAAACTACTTTTGCACTTGTATTAGTGTGGAAAAAACACTTTTTGCACTTGTGATAGTGTTGAAAAACCACTTTTCGCACTTGTGTTGGTGCAGGAAACCACTTTTGCACTTGTATTAGTGTGGAAAAAACACTTTTTGCACTTGTGATAGTGTTGAAAAACCACTTTTCGCACTTGTGATAGTGTTGAAAAACCACTTTTCGCACTTGTGTTGGTGCAGGAAACCACTTTTGCACTTGTATTAGTGTGGAAAAACCACTTTTCGCACTTGTGTTAGTGTTGAAAACCACTTTTCGCACTTGTGTTAGTGTTGAAAAACCACTTTTCGCACTTGTGTTGGTGCAGGAAACTACTTTTGCACTTGTATTAGTGTGGAAAAAACACTTTTTGCACTTGTGATAGTGTTGAAAAACCACTTTTCGCACTTGTGTTGGTGCAGGAAACCACTTTTGCGCTTGTATTAGTGTGGAAAAAACACTGTTTGCACTTGTGTTGGTGCAGGAAACCACTTTTGCACTTGTATTAGTGTGGAAAAAACACTTTTCGCACTTATGTTAGTGTTGAAAAACCACTTTTCGCACTTGTGTTGCTGCAGGAAACCACTTTTGCACTTGTATTAGTGTGGAAAAAACACTTTTTGCACTTGTGATAGTGTTGAAAAACCACTTTTCGCACTTGTGTTGGTGCAGGAAACCACTTTTGCACTTGTATTAGTGTGGAAAAAACACTTTTCGCACTTATGTTAGTGTTGAAAAACCACTTTTCGCACTTGTGTTGCTGCAGGAAACCACTTTTGCACTTGTATTAGTGTGGAAAAAACACTTTTTGCACTTGTGATAGTGTTGAAAAACCACTTTTCGCACTTGTATTAGTGTTGAAAAACCACTTTTCGCACTTGTGTTGGTGCAGGAAACCACTTTTGCACTTGTATAATTGTGGAAAAACCACTTTTCGCACTTGTGTTAGTGTTGAAAAACCACTTTTCGCACTTGTGTTAGTGTTGAAAAACCACTTTTCGCACTTGTGTTGGTACAGGAAACTACTTTTGCACTTGTATTAGTGTGGAAAAAACACTTTTTGCACTTGTGATAGTGTTGAAAAACCACTTTTCGCACTTGTGTTGGTGCAGGAAACCACTTTTGCACTTGTATTAGTGTGGAAAAAACACTTTTTGCACTTGTGATAGTGTTGAAAAACCACTTTTCGCACTTGTGATAGTGTTGAAAAACCACTTTTCGCACTTGTGTTGGTGCAGGAAACCACTTTTGCACTTGTATTAGTGTGGAAAAACCACTTTTCGCACTTGTGTTCGTGTTGAAAAACCACTTTTCGCACTTGTGTTAGTGTTGAAAAACCACATTTCGCACTTGTGTTGGTGTTGAAAAACCACTTTTTGAACTTGTGTTGGTGCAGGAAACCACTTTTGCACTTGTATTAGTGTTGAAAAACCACTTTTCGCACTTGTGTTAGTCTTGGAAAAACCACTTTTCGCACTTGTGTTGGTGCAGGAAACCACTTTTGCACTTGTATTAGTGTGGAAAAACGACTTTTCGCACTTGTGTTAGTGTTGAAAAACCAATTTTCGCACTTGTGTTGGTGCAGGAAACCACTTTTGCACTTGTATTAGTGTGGTAAAACCACTTTTCGCACTTGTGTTAGTGTTGAAAAACCACTTTTCGCACTTTTGTTAGTGTTGAAAAACCACTTTTCGCACTTGTGTTGGTGCAGGAAACCACTTTTGCACTTGTATTAGTGTGGAAAAACCACTTTTCGCACTTGTGTTAGTGTTGAAAAACCACTTTTCGCACTTGTGTTAATGTTGAAAAACCACTTTTCGCACTTGTGTTAGTGTTGAAAAACCACTTTTCGCACTTGTGTTAGTGTTGAAAAACCACTTTTTGCACTTGTGTTTGTGTTGAAAAACCACTTTTCGCACTTGTGTTGGTGCAGCAAACCACTTTTGCACTTGTATTAGTGTGGAAAAAACACTTTTCGCACTTGTGTTAGTGTTGAAAAACCACTTTTCGCACTTGTGTTGGTGCAGGAAACCACTTTTGCACTTGTGTTGGTGCAGGAAACCACTTTTGCATTTGTATTAGTGTGGAAAAAACACTTTTTGCACTTGTGATAGTGTTGAAAAACCACTTTTCGCACTTGTGTTAGTGTTGAAAAACCACTTTTCGCACTTGTGTTGGTGCAGGAAACCACTTTTGCATTTGTATTAGTGTGGAAAAAACACTTTTTGCACTTGTGATAGTGTTGAAAAACCACTTTTCGCACTTGTGTTAGTGTTGAAAAACCACTTTTCGCACTTGTGTTGGTGCAGGAAACCACTTTTGCACTTGTATTAGTGTGGAAAAAACACTTTTCGCACTTATGTTAGTGTTGAAAAACCACTTTTCGCACTTGTGTTGCTGCAGGAAACCACTTTTGCACTTGTATTAGTGTGGAAAAAACACTTTTTGCACTTGTGATAGTGTTGAAAAACCACTTTTCGCACTTGTATTAGTGTTGAAAAACCACTTTTCGCACTTGTGTTGGTGCAGGAAACCACTTTTGCACTTGTATTAGTGTGGAAAAACCACTTTTCGCACTTGTGTTAGTGTTGAAAAACCACTTTTCGCACTTGTGTTAGTGTTGAAAAACCACTTTTCGCACTTGTGTTAGTGTTGAAAAACCACTTTTCGCACTTGTGTTGGTGCAGGAAACTACTTTTGCACTTGTATTAGTGTGGAAAAAACACTTTTTGCACTTTTGATAGTGTTGAAAAACCACTTTTCGCACTTGTGTTGGTGCAGGAAACCACTTTTGCACTTGTATTAGTGTGGAAAAAACACTTTTTGCACTTGTGATAGTGTTGAAAAACCACTTTTCGCACTTGTGTTAGTGTTGAAAAACCACTTTTCGCACTTGTGTTGGTGCAGGAAACCACTTTTGCACTTGTATTAGTGTGGAAAAACCACTTTTCGCACTTGTGTTAGTGTTGAAAAACCACTTTTCGCACTTGTGTTAGTGTTGAAAAACCACTTTTCGCACTTGTGTTAGTGTTGAAAAACCACTTTTCGCACTTGTGTTAGTGTTGAAAAACCACTTTTCGCACTTGTGTTAGTGTTGAAAAAACACTTTTCGCACTTGTGTTGGTGCAGGAAACCACTTTTGCACTTGTATTAGTGTGGAAAAAACACTTTTCGCACTTGTGTTAGTGTTGAAAAACCACTTTTCGCACTTGTGTTGTGTTGAAAAACCACTTTTCGCACTTGTGTTAGTGTTGAAAAACCACTTTTGCACTTGTATTAGTGTGGAAAACCACTTTTCGCACTTGTGTTGGTGTTGAAAAACCACTTTTCGCAATTGTGTTAGTGTTGAAAAACCACTTTTTGCACTTGTGTTTGTGTTGAAAAACCACTTTTCGCACTTGTGTTGGTGCAGGAAACCACTTTTGCACTTGTATTAGTGTGGAAAAAACACTTTTCGCACTTGTGTTAGTGTTGAAAAACCACTTTTCGCACTTGTGTTGGTGCAAGAAACCACTTTTGCACTTGTATTAGTGTGGAAAAAACACTTTTTGCACTTGTGATAGTGTTGAAAAACCACTTCTCGCACTTGTGTTGGTGCAGGAAACTACTTTTGCACTTGTATTAGTGTGGAAAAACCACTTTTCGCACTTGTGTTAGAGTTGAAAAACCACTTTTCGCACTTGTGTTAGTGTTGAAAAACCACTTTTCGCACTTGTGTTGGTGCAGGAAGCCACTTTTGCACCTGTATTCGTGTGGAAAAAACACTTTTCGCACTTGTGTTAGTGTTGAAAAACCACTTTTCACACTTGCGTCGGCGTTGAAAAACCACTTTTCGCACTTGTGTTGGTGCAGGAAACCACTTTTGCATTTGTATTAGTGTGGAAAAAACACTTTTTGCACTTGTGATAGTGTTGAAAAACCACTTTTCGCACTTGTGTTAGTGTTGAAAAACCACTTTTCGCACTTGTGTTGGTGCAGGAAACCACTTTTGCACTTGTATTAGTGTGGAAAAAACACTTTTCGCACTTATGTTAGTGTTGAAAAACCACTTTTCGCACTTGTGTTGCTGCAGGAAACCACTTTTGCACTTGTATTAGTGTGGAAAAAAAACTTTTTGCACTTGTGATAGTGTTGAAAAACCACTTTTCGCACTTGTATTAGTGTTGAAAAACCACTTTTCGCACTTGTGTTGGTGCAGGAAACCACTTTTGCACTTGTATTAGTGTGGCAAAACCACATTTCGCACTTGTGTTAGTGTTGAAAAACCACTTTTCGCACTTGTTGTTAGTGTTGAAAAACCACTTTTCGCACTTGTGTTGGTGCAGGAAACTACTTTTACACTTGTATTAGTGTGGAAAAAACACTTTTTGCACTTGTGATAATGTTGAAAAACCACTTTTCGCACTTGTGTTGGTGCAAGAAACCACTTTTGCACTTGTATTAGTGTTGAAAAACCACTTTTCGCACTTGTGTTAGTGTTGAAAAACCACTTTTCGCACTTGTATTAGTGTGGAAAAAACACTTTTCGCACTTTTGTTAGTGTTGAAAAACCACTTTTCGCACTTGTGTTAGTGTTGATTAACCACTTTTCACACTTGTGTTAGTGTTGAAAAACCACTTTTCGCACTTGTGTTGGTGCAGGAAACCACTTTTGCACTTGTATTAGTGTGGAAAAAACACTTTTCGCACTTATGTTAGTGTTGAAAAACCACTTTTCGCACTTGTGTTGCTGCAGGAAACCACTTTTGCACTTGTATTAGTGTGGAAAAAACACTTTTTGCACTTGTGATAGTGTTGAAAAACCACTTTTCGCACTTGTATTAGTGTTGAAAAACCACTTTTCGCACTTGTGTTGGTGCAGGAAACCACTTTTGCACTTGTATTAGTGTGGAAAAACCACTTTTCGCACTTGTGTTAGTGTTGAAAAACCACTTTTCGCACTTGTGTTAGTGTTGAAAAACCACTTTTCGCACTTGTGTTGGTGCAGGAAACTACTTTTGCACTTGTATTAGTGTGGAAAAAACACTTTTTGCACTTGTGATAGTGTTGAAAAACCACTTTTCGCACTTGTGTTGGTGCAGGAAGCCACTTTTGCACTTGTATTAGTGTGGAAAAAACACTTTTCGCACTTGCGTTAGTGTTGAAAAACCACTTTTCACACTTGCGTCGGCGTTGAAAAACCACTTTTCGCACTTGTGTTGGTGCAGGAAACCACTTTTGCATTTGTATTAGTGTGGAAAAAACACTTTTTGCACTTGTGATAGTGTTGAAAAACCACTTTTCGCACTTGTGTTAGTGTTGAAAAACCACTTTTCGCACTTGTGTTGGTGCAGGAAACCACTTTTGCACTTGTATTAGTGTGGAAAGAACACTTTTCGCACTTATGTTAGTGTTGAAAAACCACTTTTCGCACTTGTGTTGCTGCAGGAAACCACTTTTGCACTTGTATTAGTGTGGAAAAAACACTTTTTGCAATTGCGATAGTGTTGAAAAACCACTTTTCGCACTTGTATTAGTGTTGAAAAACCACTTTTCGCACTTGTGTTGGTGCAGGAAACCACTTTTGCACTTGTATTAGTGTGGAAAAACCACTTTTCGCACTTGTGTTAGTGTTGAAAAACCACTTTTCGCACTTGTGTTAGTGTTGAAAAACCACTTTTCGCACATGTGTTGGTGCAGGAAACTACTTTTGCACTTGTATTAGTGTGGAAAAAACACTTTTTGCACTTGTGATAGTGTTGAAAAACCACTTTTCGCACTTGTGTTGGTGCAGGAAACCACTTTTGCACTTGTATTAGTGTGGAAAAAACACTTTTCGCACTTGTGTTAGTGTTGAAAAACCACTTTTCGCACTTGTGTTAGTGTTGAAAAACCACTTTTCGCACTTGTGTTAGTATTGAAAAACCACTTTTGCACTTGTATTAGTGTGGAAAACCACTTTTCGCACTTGTGTTAGTGTTGAAAAACCACTTTTCGCACTTGTGTTAGTGTTGAAAAACCACTTTTTGCACTTGTGTTTGTGTTGAAAAACCACTTTTCGCACTTGTGTTGGTGCAGGAAACCACTTTTGCACTTGTATTAGTGTGGAAAAAACACTTTTCGCACTTGTGTTAGTGTTGAAAAACCACTTTTCGCACTTGTGTTAGTGTTGAAAAACCACTTTTCGCACTTGTGTTAGTGTTGAAAAACCACTTTTCGCACTTGTGTTAGTGTTGAAAAACCACTTTTCGCACTTGTGTTGGTGCAGGAAACCACTTTTGCACTTGTATTAGTGTGGAAAAACCACTTTTCACACTTGTGTTAGTGTTGAAAAACCACTTTTCGCACTTGTGTTAATGTTGAAAAACCACTTTTCGCACTTGTGTTAGTGTTGAAAAACAACTTTTCGCACTTGTGTTAGTGTTGAAAAACCACTTTTCGTACTTTTGTTCGTGTTGAAAAACCACTTTTCGCACTTGTGTTGGTGCAGGAAACCACTTTTGCACTTGTATTAGTGTGGAAAACCACTTTTCGCACTTGTGTTAGTGTTGAAAAACCACTTTTCGCACTTGTGTTAATGTTGAAAAACCACTTTTCGCACTTGTGTTAGTGTTGAAAAACAACTTTTTGCACTTGTGTTGGTGCAGGAAACCACTTTTACACTTGTATTAGTGTGGAAAAACCACTTTTCGCACTCGTGTTAGTGTTGAAAAACCACTTTTCGCACGTGTGTTTGTGCAGGAAACCACTTTTGCACTTGTATTAGTGTGGAAAAAACACTTTTTGCACTTGTGTTAGTGTTGAAAAACCACTTTTCGCACTTGTGTTAGTGTTGAAAAAACACTTTTCGCACTTGTGTTGGTGCAGGAAACCACTTTTGCACTTGTATTAGTGTGGAAAAACCACTTTTCGCACTTGTGTTAGTGTTGAAAAACCACTTTTCGCACTTGTGTTAGTGTTGAAAAACCACTTTTCGCACTTGTGTTAGTGTTGAAAAACCACTTTTCGCACTTGTGTTAGTGTTGAAAAACCACTTTTCGCACTTGTGTTAGTATTGAAAAACCACTTTTCGCACTGGTGTTGGTGCAGGAAACCACTTTTGCACTTGTATTAGTGTGGAAAAAACACTTTTCGCACTTGTGTTAGTGTTGAAAAACCACTTTTCGCACTTGTGTTAGTGTTGAAAAACCACTTTTCGCACTTGTGTTAGTGTTCAAAAACCACTTTTGCACTTGTATTAGTGTGGAAAACCACTTTTCGCACTTGTGTTAGTGTTGAAAAACCACTTTTCGCACTTGTGTTAGTGTTGAAAAACCACTTTTTGCACTTGTGTTAGTGTTGAAAAACCAATTTTCGCACTTGTGTTAGTGCAGGAAACCACTTTTGCACTTGTATTAGTGTGGAAAAAACACATTTTGCACTTGTGTTAGTGTTGAAAAAACACTTTTCGCACTTGTGTTAGTGTTGAAAAACCACTTTTCGCACTTGTGTTAGTGTTGAAAAACCACTTTTGCACTTGTATTAGTGTGGAAAACCACTTTTCGCACTTGTGTTAGTGTTGAAAAACCACTTTTCGCACTTGTGTTAGTGTTGAAAAACCACTTTTGCACTTGTGTTAGTGTTGAAAAACCACTTTTCGCACTTGTGTTGGTGCAGGAAACCACTTTTGCACTTGTATTCGTGTGGAAAAAACACTCTTCGCACTTGTGTTAGTGTTGAAAAACCACTTTTCGCACTTGTGTTAGTGTTGAAAAAACACTCTTCGCACTTGTGTTAGTGTTGAAAAACCACTTTTCGCACTTGTGTTGGTGCAGGAAACCACTTTTGCACTTGTATTAGTGTGGAAAAAACACTTTTTGCACTTGTGTTAGTGTTGAAAAAACACTTTTCGCACTTGTGTTAGTGTTGAAAAACCACTTTTGCACTTGTATTAGTGTGGAAAACCACTTTTCGCACTTGTGTTAGTGTTGAAAAAACACTTTTCGCACTTGTGTTAGTGTTGAAAAACCACTTTTGCACTTGTATTAGTGTGGAAAACCACTTTTCGCACTTGTGTTAGTGTTGAAAAACCACTTTTCGCACTTGTGTTAGTGTTGAAAAACCACTTTTGCACTCGTGTTAGTGTTGAAAAACCACTTTTCGCACTTGTGTTGGTGCAGGAAACCACTTTTGCACTTGTATTAGTGTGGAAAAAACACTTTTTGCACTTGTGATAGTGTTGAAAAACCACTTTTCGCACTTGTGTTAGTGTTGAAAAACCACTTTTCGCACTTGTGTTGGTGCAGGAAACCACTTTTGCACTTGTATTAGTGTGGAAAAACCACTTTTCGCACTTGTGTTAGTGTTGAAAAACCACTTTTCGCACTTGTGTTAGTGTTGAAAAACCAC
>NW_027620187.1:0-12452 GCF_964187855.1 Myxine glutinosa
GTTGTGGTCAAGTTTCATCAGAATTGCATGTGTAGTTCTGAGAAGTAAGCAAACACCGATTTTGGCAGCAACCTCCCCCCCCCCCCCCCTCCCCACTCCCCATAGAACCCCAAAGGGGAAGATTTTTTTTAATGCCGTGAGCAAACTTCGGTACATCGCGGGTGGTGAAGCTGTGGTGAGGCTTCATCGAAATAGTGTATGTAGTTTCAGAGAAGAGAGCAAATTCCTATTTTGGTGGGTCAAACCTGGATCCACTTTGACCCCCGGTAGACCACTTAGACCCCGATATTTTTTTTAATTCCGTGAACAAACTTTAGTCACAATACAACAAATATAATTTGTGCCAAATTTGGTCGCAATCCCTTCAGCGGTTTCGGAGAAAAAGTTTCAAGTCTTTACGGACGGACGGACGGATGACGTGCCATCGCATAAGCTCCCCTGGACTTCGTTGTTTTCTTTTTGTTTTGTTTTTTGTATACAGGAATCGAGGCTCGTGTAAGAGCCAACACATTGAACATAAAAACATACACAGACACATAAAACATACAATGAAGGGAGCGGGAGACAAGAGGGGGAGATAGGGAAGCACACAAGCACAACAACAGAAGAGAACAGGGACGTCAGTAGATCGGTGGAAGGGGGACGGCTGGGGAGGAAAGAGGGGCACACGGTATAAAGCAACAAGGAATTTCAGGAAAGAAGTTGGGGATTTAAAGAGGTGGATTTGGGGTGTTTTAAAGGGGAGAAAAGATCAAGGTTTTGGATGGGGAAAGATAAGAGATGGTGGCGAACAGCTGTTTTAAAGACCTGGAAGGAGGAGAAGGATTGAAGAGAGTGAGGGAGTTTGCTCCAGAGGTGAGAAAAAAGAAGAATGAAGGAGTGAGGTGAGCAGAGAGTCTTGATTTTGGCAGTTTCACCAGAAGAGGGTTGCTGGCAGATCTTGTGCGTCCTGCAGGAATATTTGGGGGAGAACAGTGTGACAGAACTGAACAGAACAGGGGGAGCAAGGCCGGAGAGGAGTCTGTAGAAGACAGAAAGACCACCAAAGAAGCGAGAATGCCTGCGGTGAGAGAGAGAGAAAGGCCCTCAGAATCAGCTTCATCGCGGGAGATTCCAATGATTCTGAATGCTTTGGTTTCAACCGCGTGAAGCCAAGCTAGGTGTGAAGTAGGAGCATCAGCCCAGAGGGGAGAGCAGTATTCCATTGAGCTGCAGATGAAAGCTTTGTATGTGATGAGGAGCTCAGAAGTGCCCAGAAAGGGCTTTGCACGACGGAGGATGCCCAGTTTTGGAGGCCAGCTTGGAAATGTGGTTTTCCCAGGAAAGATCATGGCAGATAGTAAGACCCAAAAGCTTGAGTGACAGAAATTCTTCAAGAGGATTGTTCTGAAAGTAGATGGGAGGGTTTTCCAGTCAGTCTTTTCAGAGAGACATAGTAAGAGTGTGAGATTTGTCAGGATTGAAAGACATGTTCCACTTGTTTGACCAGTCTGTGATTTTGTCCAGGTCTGCAGAGAGTGAGGAGGCTGCAGACTGCCGATCTGAGGGATGAAGAATGGAGCGGCAGAGAGTGGGGTCATCAGCAAAGAGATAGAGAGGATTTTCCAGAGAGTCAGAGAGATCATTGATGAAGACCAGAAAAAGCACAGGGCCCAGAACACTACCTTGGGGAACTCCAGCCAGAACAGGAAGGGGAGATGAGAGAAAACCATTCAGGGCCACACGTTGACTGCGACCAGAAAAGAAGTCTGCAAGCCATGCGTGGAGGTTTCCATGGATACCATACGAGGAGAGTTTGTTGAGCAGGACGGGGCGCCAGACCGTATTGAAGGCACGAGATATGTGAAGGGAGACAGCTCTGATTTCCTGTTTGGCATTGAGGACCTCCATCCACTGTTGAGACAGCAGAAGCAGCATGTCCAGAGTAGAATGACCTGGTCTGAATCCAAATTGATGATCCGAGATCAAGCCATTGGAGAAGAGGAAGGATTTGATGTCGGAAGCCATGATCGATTCCATGACCTTGCTGATTATTGGGAGCAGGCTGATTGGTCTGTAGTTGCAAGGATCTGTTTTTGCATTTTTTTTGCGTAAAGCGGTAATGTTGGCAGATTTCCAAGCAGATGGAAGATGACCTTGAGCAAAAGAGAGGGTGAAGAGAACAGAGAGAGGGAGTGAAAGAGCGGAAGAACAGGATTTTAGGACCCGTGGGCTGATGCCGTCAGGTCCAGTTGCAGAATCAGAGTCGAGGGTTGACATAAACTTTTCCACCTTGTCAGGAGGAAAGGACACAGAGTCCAGGAGCAGCTGGGTACGACTGGGTACGGTGGGTACAGAGAGGGATGGGTTTGGGACACAATATTTAGAGGCAAACACAGAGTTGAGGCATTCAGCTTTTTCACGTGCGGAGTCAGCCGTTAAGCCGTTTGAGGTGAGGGAGGGGATGGAGGGGGAACAAACACCAGAAACAGATTTGACCAGACGCCTCCAGGATTTGGAAGAGGGAGACAGATAAGAGAGTTCGGTCTTGAGAACGGTGAGATATTGTTTCCTGGCTCTCCTGAGGGTGGACACACACTTGTTTCGGGCTTTGTGAAAGGAAATGAGATTTCCTTCCATTGGATTTGCCTTCCATGAGTCAAAGGCAAGTTGTTTCAGGGCAACTGCCTCACCACAAGATTCAGTGTACCATGCATGGGAGGAAGGGTAAGACAACTGAAGACGAGATGGGATACATCTGTGCATGAGAG
Organism: Myxine glutinosa; assembly: GCF_964187855.1. Taxonomy (NCBI): domain Eukaryota; kingdom Metazoa; phylum Chordata; class Myxini; order Myxiniformes; family Myxinidae; genus Myxine; species Myxine glutinosa. The sequence continues at coordinate 2,751 of NW_027620187.1, forward strand.
AGAGCAGTTTACTTTGGAAGAATTCCCAGGATGAGTTGACGTCAGAGGCAGTAGAGATGGGACACCAGTCCAGATGATTGATGGCTGCTTGCAGACCGTGCCAGTCAGCCTGAGTGAAATGCCAAACTCAGACGCTGAGGAGGCTCTCTGAGAATGGCCAGAGAGATATCCATTTTAACAAGCAAATGATCAGAAGAGCAGCAGACATTTGCAGGTAAGTTTGTCATAACCAAGTCCAGAAGAGAAGATGCTCCGTTGACTGAGATCAAGGTCGGGAAATTGACAGATTGTGTCAGTCCCAGTTGGTCGCAGAAGTCCTTTGCTGAGATACCATGGCTGGTGAGAGGTGCCCATACCCAGCCAGGTGGCATGATGACGGTTGAAGTCACCACATATGAGGAAGAGAGATTCATTCCAGGTGAGCTAAAACGCATTCATCCAAGGTTCATTGTGGAGCGACACTAGATAAATCACATGCAAAGAAATACATTATTACCAGTCATTGATATAAATGTTTGATACATTAATTACAAGGGCATTAGTTTTGTGATTTTCATACTGAGTCACCACATTATGAGCTCATAATGTTCACATTTTGGAATACAAAACATGGCAAACCCATTTTGAAGGTACATTCAAAAATTGCACCACAATGTTATGGATTGCTCATTCACAACTTCAAATGTATCTTCTCACCAAAGTTGTGCATTCTAACACTAGTGTGCTTCTTAACATCTAAAACATACTAACACGCAGCGCAACAGTCATTATACCGAAACCTACGTGGAAACAAAAAAAAGGTTTGATCAGCATAATATAGACATGGAGAATGACAGACTGTTCTTGTTGCCAGAACTCACTCATTGTCCAATAAAAAGGTGAAGAACACTGTATATTTCTTGCCTCCGGTCCTAAATCTATTGTATATGGTCTAATGGACCACCAAAATTAAAATGGCGCTTTTGTCAAGCCGTTCCCCATTTTCGATAAATATGCTGCTAAGCTGCCTGACTGTCAGACTTGTATCTTTTGCTGATAGTGCAGTCCTATACAGACAAGTATAATTACCAGCAGTTCGATCCACAAAACTGAAATCTGTCCACCTGATCTCCAAACCATATACTGCGCATACAGGAAGAAGTCAAAAAATGAACTTCCCAACTGCTTTACAATTTCGATGTGGAACTTAGTCGCTCTTGTTAGACCTATAGATCTCAATAAAATGGTACGTTCAAAGTGTGACTGTGGTATACTTTTGGCCTATTACTGGTGATAATATGCAAGCATCATTAAAGATCAATGAGGACACTTTTTTATTTTTCCAGAATAAAAATATAGAGAAGTTCGTGAAACTTCACTTTCGCAGGTTTGAGGTGAATCGACTCACGCTGGAATGGCGAAACTTGTCTTTGGCATGAAGTGTCGACCATCTGTTGAACTGTGTTGTGGCTACAATGTGGCCGGTGACTATGCGAGGGCCTGGGTGAACTCCAACTATGTGATGGCTATTTGTCTTTGTTGTCAAGGAACAAATATGATCATGCTACATCGGCAGCAGCGCCATTTGATGAAGCTCAGGAGGACTGCCAAGCATATTCAGAGACACTGGAACAGTATTTTTCTTGGGCATGACATTGATGATGAAAAGCAGGTGCCAGAATTAATTGGTGTAGTTGGCAGCAAAACATAGGGGTTTCTTGGGAATCTCACGCCACCAGATAAGGTATGCACCAATCCCTATGGGGATTTGGTGAAAATTCTCTGGGATCATTTATGCCCGAAGCAAAGCATGCTCAACGACATGGAGAATCGATCAGTGATTTTATCACAGAGTTTAAAATTTCTCAGCACTGCAACTTTGATGATTATCCAAACTAGAACGGCACTAGGTGGAGCGCATACCTCCGCCAGGCTGAACAGTTTACATTTTGTAACCACTGATACGGATCTGGATTCGGATCTGAACCAAAATCGAATCAACTTGTTTTTGTCACTTACCCAACTCATCCACCAAGTTTTGTCACAAGTCACCCGCAACGTTTTGAAATAGCATGTTACATATCGGTTTTGGATGTATCATTTAATGGTGAAGAATCACATGAATATTTAAAAAATTCTCATATCTGGATTCAATACCAACTCAGATTAACTCAGATCTTCACCAAAATTTAATCGATTTGTCCTTGTCACACACCAACCTCTCCACCAAATTTCGTCCGAGTCCGTCCACAACTTTTTAGATATCCTGTTCAGAAACAAACAGGCAGACAGCCAGCCAACCAACAAACAGGCAGACAGACAGACAGCCAACAAACAGGCAGACAGGCAGACAGCCAAACAAACAGGCAGACAGCTAAAGAAACAGGCAGACAGTTAAAGAAACAGGCAGACAGTTAAAGAAACAGGCAGACAGCCAAAGAAACAGGCAGACCGCCAAAGAAACAGGCAGACAGCCAAAGAAACAGGCAGACAGCCAAAGAAACAGGCAGACAGCCAAAGAAACAGGCAGACAGCCAAACAAACAGGCAGACAGCCAAACAAACAGGCAGACCGCCAAACAAACAGGCAAACCGCCAAACAAACAGGCAGACCGCCAAACAAACAGGCACAGCCAAACAAACAGGCAGACAGTCAAACAAACAGGCAGACAGCCAAACAAACAGGCAGACAGCCAAACAAACAGGCAGACAGCCAAACAAACAGGCAGACAGCCAAACAAACAGGAAGACAGCCAAACAAACAGGAAGACACACAGCCAAACAGGCAAACAAACAGGCAGACAGACAGCCAAACAAACAGGAAGACAGACAGCCAACCAGGCAGACAGACAGCCAAATAAACAGACAGGGGCGAAAAAATAACCCCATCCACCTTTGATGGCGGAGGCAATGACACTGAGACAGACTCATCTGTGGACAGAAGAGTGGGTGTTCAGAAGGGTCTGTTGGCTGAAAGTGACTTGATTTTCAGAGACGGTGAGCAAGTAATCACCATGGAAACTGCTGCAAAAGACTACTAGAGTTACAAAGTAAGGATGGACCCAAAGTTCACAATATGATCATCAGGTCAACCAAAGTTTTCAAAGTCATCCGGTGCTCCGAATAACGGAAATCAGAGTGGGTGATGTTAACGATTCAGAGGAAAACACCACCCTGACCATCGTTATCTCTGGCATGAGTGTGAGACATGCCACATGAAAGGCCATATTGCCAAGAAGTGCCAAAGGTCATTTAAAATGGCTGGGCAGAAGGCTGGTAAGAAAACGAACACAAATGTACATGTACGGTGAATCATGACAACGGTGGCAGTGATCCGGATGACTCAGTTGTAGTTAACATTAGAATAAACCATGTTAACAAGCCGGATAGCATCTGGATTCATCTCAAACTGGCAGGAAAAATTATGCGTATGGAGTTGGACACCTGCTTAGCCCTCTATCATTTCATCAGACGAGTTCGCCAAATTGTATAAACGTCTGATATTGACGGGCACTGCAGCAGTACTTCGTATTTGTGAGCAAATAAAGCGAAAGGCAACTTCATATACGCAACAAGCAATTATGTACGCTGGCTTTGTACCGTGTGGACACTGCAAATTCAGCCATATTGGGAAGAGCGATTATAGAACATCAAGCTCAAGTGGTGGGGTATCAAGTCGGTAATTGTTCACATAACCATGTCCGGATTGACTGATACCCCATTGACGAATTTACTCAACGAGTATGCTGAAGTCTTCAAGGATGAAATCGGAAATCTGAAAGACACTAAAACAAGGTTGAGTTCAAAGACCAACACTAGACCAGTGTATGACGAGGCTAATCCAGTTACAAATGCACTGCTTCCAAAAATAAAGATCGAGTTTCAACGGCTGGAGAAGCCGGGAATGATTTTGAAGGTGGAGTGGAGTGAATTGGCCTCGCTAGTAGTCAACATGGTGAAACAGAGAATCAAGGTGTCCATAAATACCTTACTTCAGGTGGACCAGTGGCTACTTTGACGGGTGGAAGATATGCTTGCAAAACTGGCAAGAGGGACAACGTTTTCCAAGCTGGATTTGCACCAAACCTTCAGGTGGAAAGAGAAGATCTCTTTACCAGTGGCTTCTTTACCAGTACAACAGGCTGGTGTTGGAGTTCCCACTACCCCTGCGGTGTGGCAACGTACTATGGATCAGGTATTGCCTGGAAAACCTAAGGTACAATGGCTCAGACAATATAACTTGAGATTCAGAAAATGTGCACTTGCACATTCTATGACTTGTTTTGGAGAGGCTAAAAGTCAACCTTCGTGTAATCCCAGCCAACAGTTCTTCAAAAAAAACAAAACAAGAAGACGTCATGCAGAGCACGATACTTGCAAAATCTGCCCCCCACCCCGAAGAAAAAAAAATTCCATTGATACAGCAAATTGTCCATTTCATCAAGATTAAAATTTACAATCTTGATCAAAGCTCGGGTCAACAGGAAGAAAAGTGACGATTTTTCAGATGAAAAATGATTTTGGAAGGTTTACCTCGAGTTGACCTTTGACCTTTTGACCTCAAAAAGTTGGTTTCCCTATTTAGTGACTCAATGTGCAAATGCTGTTCAATTTTCAAGTCAATCGGATGAAAATTGAGGATTTCAGAAATTTAGCAAAGTTGGTGACCTTTGGCCTATGTTGACCTTTTGACCCCAAAAACAAGAGGCTTCTTGCTTTTGACCAACTCTACCATTTGGTGAAGTTTCATGAAGATCGGTTGAAAATTGTGACCTGTCGGCCGGTGACAAACAAACAAACAGACAGACAGACAGAACCACAAATGCAAATGACCAATATATTTGAAAAATCTTCGATTTTGCAAGTAAAAAAGTGACCCGCTGTGCACACGGAAATGGGGGAGTCACCACTGAAGGGGTTTTTGTATACATAGTCAAGGCTTGTGGAAGAACTAGTATTAGTGCACTGAACAGATCAAGACGCAACAGACCAAAAGGAACATCAGAGAGAGGGGGGAAACACCAACAGCAGAGTTGAAGGCCAAGATAGAGGGAGACTTGGGCAAACAATGGGTGTGGGGAGGAATGAGGCACAGGGGGAGGATGGATAGGGTGGGCAGGAAAGATGTAGAAGGAAACTCTCAGGAGGAAAAACTAGGAATTTGGTCGGAGGGGGGATTGGGGTAGAGTGGCGGGGGGAGTGGAGGTGGGAGTTAACGAGGGTATATAAGATCATGGTTTTGGATAGGGGACGATCTGAGATGGTGGTGAATAGCTTCAAGACCTGGAGGGAGGAGTAGGATTGAAGAGAATACGGAAGATGTTGTTGTTGTTGATGTATAACCCTGGACAGTTCTCTCGAATAAGGTATGGAGACAGCCAATTAATCTCGCAGAAGTGTCCCAGAGATCCCCCACATCCAGGATGGGTACCCTACCTTCACGAAGGAGATGAGGGAGAGAGGGAGAGAGGGGGAGAGAGGGGGAGAGAGAGAGAGAGAGAGAGAGAGAGAGAGACACGAGGGAAAGGGCTGGTTCATGGGGATCGATCGGCACTCTGACCATGACTGAGCTGCCCTCACAAATCTGGGCAGCAGGGAAGAATGAGAGGCATCCCCGGTAGTTGTGAATATGGAAGTAGGTTGCACAGGTGTGGGTTGGGGGGGTGGAGGAAGAGGGGAGAGGGAGGAAAGAGGAACAAACGAGTGGAAGTGGGCAGTGATCCTGGATTTGGGAAGGTTAACCACAAGGTGGTTGATGGCGGGCCGTGTGTGCCCTGCAGAAACCTGGGGGGTGGGAGGACAAAGCACAGAAAGAGCAGAAGGTGCAAGACCAGAAAGGAGACATCTAGGTACCAACCTGTCTGCGATGGAAAAGTGACAGACCAATAGATTCAGCTTCAGTACTGGAGCTTCCAATAATTTTGAAGGCCTTGGTTTCCATGGTGTCCAGCTGAGCAACGTGTTAGACAGGGGCGTCAGCCCCAAAGGGGAGAGCAGCATTCCATCAAGCTGCGGACCATCGACAATCCTCTTTGTATCATACAAGGACCCTCTGTTGAGTGACATAGCCGTGCATGTACGGATAAATATTACTGAGGAAATAAAATTGTTCTCTCTGCCATTTTCCATGCCGAGCGTTAGTCACAACTAGAACGGCATTCAGTAGAGAGCATACCTCCACCAAGTGAACAGTTTACGTTTTGTATCCCAGAGTAGACCAGAAAATTCACAATACAGAATCACATTTAATCAAAATCATCCGTCCGCAACTTTTTGAGATATCCTGCTATGTATCATTTTTGGCCCAACTTCCAATGGTGAAAAATCACTTAGAAATTTCTACTAGCCGAATCCGGATCTTCACCAAAATCGAATCATTTCGTCCTCGTCACATACGCTACATCTCAGCCAAATTTCGTCTGAATCCGTCCACAACTTTTTGAGATATTTTCTTCACAAACGGACAGACAGACAGGGGTGAAAACAACCTCTATCCACCTTTGATGGCGGAGGGAAAGAAAAGCTTTCGTGACGAACTGTGGAGAGCATCGTTAGTCCTGGAGCAAGAAATATTCATAAACGGAATTCACTAGTGTATTCCGACATTAAAAAGTGGGGAAATTCGAAGGACGAAATGAGTTCGATCAAAGGATCCGATCAGACGAATAGATGTGTCATTCCATTTCCATCGCCATGATTGTGCAAACCAAAAGAAGAACTCTTTTCATATCACCACTGAGCAGGTGCCCACATGTTATGATGCCAGGCATCAACGTTAATGCATCTAGGTACCTTTTCAATGGACGACGAAGAAAAAAAAAACTGCCGTGAAATGGGGGGAATAGGGGACAGCAAGGTGAATAGGGACAGCAAGGTGAATAGGGACAGCAAGGTGAATAGGGACAGCAAGGTGAATAGGGACAGCAAGGTGAATCGGGACACAAACTGAAAAAAAGTTTGGAAACTTTTTTCGCTGAAAATTGATAACCATACTGATTTGTTGATATTTGGGTTGAAAGTGTTCTCTTGTTTTTTTAAAAAGCAACTTATAGTCCCTATTAACCCCATATATGGGTTAAATAGGAATAAATAGGATTTTTATGGCTGTCCCTATTCACCCCGTTTTATAGGTGAATAGGGACAGTCACTAATACAAAAAAATAATAATCAAGAAATAGGGAAAGTTTGGAGAAACTTTTTATCCCATATTTTTTTTCATTGGCACCGTGGTTTATATTATGGGTGCATATTATGTGCATCCATCTGAGCTATCAATTTAGCAATAAGTTGGAAACTCAGGATTGTTTCTTGATTACTATTTTTTTGCATTAGTGACTGTCCCTATTCACCCATAAAACGGGGTGAATAGGGACAGCTATAAAAATCCTATTTAACCCATATATGGGGTTAATAGGGACTATAAGTTGCTTTTTTTTAAAACAAGAGAACACTTTCAACCCAAATATCAACAAATCAGAATGGTTATCAATTTTCAGCGAAAAAAGTTTCCAAACTTTTTTTCAGTTTGTGTCCCGATTCACCTTGCTGTCCCTATTCACCTTGCTGTCCCTATTCACCTTGCTGTCCCTATTCACCTTGCTGTCCCTATTCACCTTGCTGTCCCTATTCCCCCCATTTTACGGTATTAAAAAATGCAACTTGCGTTTAGTCGATTGTAGTTGAGTTTCGTACCAGAAAGCTGCAGTAGAGTGGACAGGTAGCTTCATTATAACACGAGCTACCTTACAAGGTCAACACATGAGGCCACCCTCCATTAGGCCCATCAAACAATGGGTGTCAACTTGTGGTTGTTTGTCCATTCTCTATCCCTTTTAAATGCCGAGAGTAAAGTAAGCAAGGAAGCAGCACGTACCATTTTTGAAGTCTTTGGTCTGACTCAGTCGGGGTTCGAACCACCAACCTCACATGCTCAGTGCGGACGGTCTAACCGTTGCACCAGGTTGTGGTTACACCACCAAGTGTCGGAGTCAATGCATTGTTGTTTCCCGCTTCACAACATGACACAGTAGTAAAACACGCGGTAACATGAGCACTGCCATTGATCGTCTGGTCTATGCTTAAGTATGGACAAAGGACTCAATATCAGCACCAATAGATATAAAAGTGGGACCTCGGGCCAATGTCAAGAATGAACAGGTGAGTGGAAAAAAAAGTGTTTAAACAACAGCCGGGGCAGCAACAGCCGCATCAACAGCAGCAGCATCAACAGCAGCAGCATCAACAGCAGCAGCATCAACAGCATCAACAGCAGCAGCAACAGAAACAGAAACAGCAGCAGCAACAGAAACAGCAGCAACAGAAACAGCAGCAACAGAAACAGCAGCAACAGAAACAGCAGCAACAACAGCAGCAGCAGCAACAACGGCGGCATCAACGGAGGCGGCAGCAACGGAGGCGGCAGCAACGGAAGCGGCATCAACAGAAGCGGCAGGAACAGAAGCGGCATCAACAGCAGCAGCATCAACAGCAGCAGCAACAGAAACAGAAACAGCAGCAGCAACAGAAACAGCAGCAACAGAAACAGCAGCAACAGAAACAGCAGCAACAGAAACAGCAGCAACAGAAACAGCAGCAACAGAAACAGCAGCAACAGAAACAGCAGCAACAGAAACAGCAGCAACAACAGCAGCAGCAACAACAGCAGCAGCAGCAGCAGCAGCAACAACGGCGGCATCAACGGAGGCGGCAGCAACGGAGGCGGCAGCAACGGAAGCGGCATCAACAGAAGCGGCAGGAACAGAAGCGGCATCAACAGAAGCGGCATCAACAGAAGCGGCAGCAACAGAAGCGGCAGCAACAGAAGCGGAGGCATCAACAGCAGCAGCATAAACAGCAACAGCATAAACAGAGGCAGCATCAACAGAGGCAGCATCAACAGAGGCAGCAGCAACAGAGAGGCAGCAGCAACAGAAGCAGCAGCAACAGAAGCAGCAGCAACAGAAGCAAGAACAGCAACATCAACGCACGGTTTGCAGGCAGAGTGAATTTACCTGCACGTGTTCCGAACATAAACGTAACCACAGTACCTCTGTTACAACAGCACGTCGAGGCTCCAAGGAACCTTTTTGCCAGAGCACCGACTTAAAAGCCTCCAAACCGTCGCACCCCAACCCTGAAACCCCGAAATGCGAACGACCTGCCATGGCAGCAAAAGTGACACAACCCGGAGAGGACACCGAGAGCGGCGGAACATGTCCATACAACTCCATCCTCGCGTCACAACCTGTTCGAGCAACAACACGTCGACCCATTCCCGCGATCTCCAACTCCGACTCCGACTCACCAAGGAAGACGCACCCAATGTCCGCGAACGCCAACAGCACAAATCTTGGAATCTTCATCTCCAAAATGGGCAAACCGGCTAATTGGGTCGCGCTGCGATGTCCGTGTGTGGGATCCCTGCCACCCACGACAAGCACGACGATCCGAAGCTGCAGCTGCTCGCCCTGACTCGGAGCTCGCTGCTCGTGCTCGCCTACATCCGTCATTCGACAAAGGAGGAATTTAGGGCGGAGCCTCGAGAGGGAGTTCCTAAGAATATTTATATATCCTGCATCATGGTTAATCTATATTCTATATGGATATATATTTATTTATACATACTGTATATATATATATATATATATGTTATGTGTGTGTATGTATATTATATATATATATATATATATATATATATATATATATATATACTGCATAAAATCAC